>NC_061514.1:35802826-35828374 GCF_022539505.1 Lolium rigidum | reverse complement strand
GCTCTCTCGACAAGGGTGGGGACGTACGTGTAGAGGAGCTTCTTCGCGCCTACCCGGCCATGGTCATGGCTCTCTCCTCTCCTCTCCTCGCCGACGCTAAAGTCAAGTAGATATGTGTGCTTTCATCTAAAAAAAAAGATGCGTGTGATTTTCCAAAGGAGAAGTAAAAAAGCTGACCCATCCAAGGTAGAGTTGGAGCACGACGCCCACGCACCGCCGCCTGTTGGCAGGATATCTTGTCGACAGCGAGGATGTACGTGTAGCTGAGCTTCTTCTTGCCGGCCATGGCCATGGCTATCTACTCTCCTCTCCTGGCGCAACGTCGCCTGTTGGCAGGAGATCATGTCGACGGCAAGGACGTACGTGTTGTCCTCGCTTCTTCTCGCTGGCCATGGCCATGGCTATCTCCTCTCCTCTCCTCGCCGACGCCAAAGTCCAAAGTCACAAGTCACACACGATACCGCACGCGGTGTATGACAATGGACTTATATTTATAGAGGAGGAAGGCTTGTTTGAATTTTCATTGAGGGACAATGTTGAGCGGGAAGGAGTTTTCAGTTCTTCTCTTCTTTGTTGTTGGTTCATAGATTGATGCAGGAAGAAGACACTTGGAGTAATGAATTACTGACGTGAGCTATCTAGGGAAACCAAACAAACGCTCCCCGTAAATTGGGCATTCATTAATTATGCGAGGGCACAGAATCTGAGCATATCATGGAAGAAATTGCTGGTGCGGATGGGCTGAATTCATATCCTTAATTAACGGACTGGATTCCTATCTATGTATTTTTTGTGTGTCTTCAAGGTCTTATCCCTACCTATCCTTTGTCGGTTCGGCTGATATTACCAAGTCCAAAAATGATGTACTCAGTATATAAGGGTATGTACAATGCTAAACGCTTGCATGGGCGCTTAAGACTAAAAAAAAATGATTAATTACCTAGAATCACCGTAAGAGCTTGTGCCTCCAACGCTGGTTGCAACTTGCGGGCGCTTAGGCGATCTGTTAGCACCCGGCTTCCCAACGCGAGACGCAAGGACCCGTAAGAAAACAGAACAGCGCTCTGAAAATATTTGCTGTTGAGATCGCTAGCAAAGCAGATATATGTAGCGCCCAACTCTTCTAAAATCACGCGTGGGAAACGAAGCGTCGACGGCAGAAAATGCGGCGACGCTAACAGAAATCCCTGTATCGACCGGGAATTAGGCATAACGGCAAGGAATCCTATCCTAGCGCCCACTCTAAACGCCCGCGTTGTACATGCCCTAATACACATGTTCTGGGCAGACTTGAAACCCCTTCTTATGGATTAGTTTGCAAATTATTGTTGAAATATGCCGCCTAGGAATTTCATCAATCACAATAGTTGTCGGATTCTTCCACGATCGGTTAAGCTTCTCAAGATGATGAATGGCCTCGCAAAACATGCGCTGGAGCTGTTAAGTATGCCTAGAATTGGGAACATTGAATCACACAATTGGGGTTACCAAATCAGAGCACCCTATCTATGGGGTTGCAATCTCGGATTAATAGGATGGGATTTTTCAACAGTTTTTCATGGAGCCTAGTAGAAAGAAGGTTTTTTTTTTTTTGCAAACCGCTAGCCCCCACCATGGTCAACTGGGCTCCAAGCTTGCGTAAGGTGACTTGCAGAACTGACCGTGCTGTGGACGGGGCTGCGAGAGGAGGAACAAATACAGATTAGGTCTACCTAGCAGGTGAGTTGCAAGTCTAGTGACTTGTATTAAAACCACCTTGACTTAAGTATTCCTGGGATTAACAACACATCGGTAATTCATCATGGAAGGAGCTCGATTGATGGCAAAAGTGTCTAAAATTTCAACATGCCCTTGCCTCTTTTGTGGATATCTACATCATGTAGCAAACAATGAACTACTACTAAATGTATACAACACAACTCTTCAAGTATATATATATATATGATAATTTAACTACTGAGGGCAAGTCAAAGTCAATAATAAAGACATAATAATGGATACAATAACTGCTGATTTGGATGACACGATTCCACTACAAGGTCAGGGCCGGCAACCGCTAGGTCAGGTCACGACAGATCTGAGGCGAGCCACACCGCCGGAGCTAGTCGGCGATAGCACGCAGAGCCGCACTTGGATGGGCCGTGTAGGGATCCAATGACAACTTCTTTAGAAGACTCTTTGGAGAATACTGCTGCCCAATTTTTATGAATGTGGATGAACATCCAGCACTGGAGAGGCACAACATACAAAATGATTCTATAAGACAAAATATCAAGGCCAGCAAGAAACTGGAAGCAACTGCATGTTCGAATCTCCTTTTGTTGGCAGATTAATTTCTATCACAAATAACTTCCATACGAGTAGTACCTACTATTTCCAATGCACATCAAGTACTGGCTTTATGTACACCACATGCTTACATAAATTTGTCGCAGATGACGAAAATCAAGAGCCTCAAGTACCAGCAACCAATCATAACATGATTTAAACCACATATCATGCAACAACGTCATTGCAAGGGTTGTATGTGTGCCTTCTAACACAGTATATGTTTTACTCTCTCCGATCCATATTAGTTGTCGCTAATTTGGTACGAAGTGGATTGGAGGGACTATTATAAAATCTATCTTCTTCATAGTGTCTTCTGAATAAGAATCTAGTTTCAACACCTATTAAGTAAGAAATCAGCTTCTAGAGCCTGACCACACAAGGTGCAATAGTACCAACTATGCATCAGTAGCATTGGGTCAAATCCCAAGAAATGATTTATATTATAACTACCACAAAGTTTCCTTAATGAAGAAAAGGTAGATGAGAAAATTATTAGAGTACATTCTGGAAACTCAAACACACGTATGCATTCTACTATTACGTCATTATAGATTGAGTGCTTAATCATGGCAGCGCAATCTGCAATCATGATGGAACATAAGTCCCCCTGGTGTTCCTAGCAGAAGTAATATATCTTGCTGTGCACATGGAGTCTTCTGACTGGAAACTGCTACAGATTGCTCGTGAAGAACATAATGATGGCATGTGGAGTGTTTGTGTGGACCAATGCAAGACTCGGACCTGAAAGACAGTGATGTTTGTATTAGGTAAGGTGACTGTAGTTATGGATTAACACATCTGAATGTATGATCGATCTACTATGTGATACAGAGAAATAATCAGCTGATCACACACGAATCAACACTTGAAATAGACATAGAAAGGGAAGGATTTACTCACATGAGACTGGTTGTGGCCGATATCGGTCTCTGGGCACCGAGAGGTCTCGTCCCGCTAGCAAGCGAGACCACCGCCGGTCAAGCAGGTTGCAACCAGTGAAGGGCAGGGAAACCGTGCCTGCAGCAGCAGCTCGGGGATGCGGTCAGAGGAGAGAGCAGCAGCAGCAGCCCAAGCAGGTGACCAGCAGTAGGAGCCTGAGCATGTCTCCTCCTTTTCTGAATGGGCACAAGCATGATCAATTATACATATGCACAGTCATGCCATTAATGAAATAGCAAAAAAAAAAAAAATTTTGAAGCCATCATGGTAAATATAAGTATTTTCACTAGTGTGAGCTATTGAACAATGAACAAGATATTATTTTTATTACTGGGACTACGTTTGTGGAAAACCAGAAATACTTCAATTTTACAGGAATATATACAACTACAACCTCATGTGTAAGAGGGGCATTCCAACATGCGGGATTGTCATCGTCAACACAAGACGCACATACACACGGCCAAGCCTTGAGGGACATGAACCAGAAAACCCCAGAGGGGGTTAGAAGACAGAAGAAGCATGTACCGTTTGGTTGTAGCAGAAGCAAAACACCACTACCACCATGGTTGTGTTGCGGTGAGCCCACCACCATCAGGCTCACACTGCAACGAGATCAATCAACACAATAACAAAGGCTTGATCTTGCATTCCACGTCTGTACCATATTGTTCAATTAAACAGAGGCCGAACCCTGCATTTCATAGATGGTGAATAAGTAAGAAGCTACATCTCCATGAGTATAGTGTTTGAAAAATACTCTAGCACGAAGAAGAAAACTGATCAGCATATGTAGAAAATCCTCAAACACCAACACCTAGATGGGCATACTGTTGACAATTCTTAAACAGAAACTTCACCAGACATATATAGCCATACTGGACCAACAAAATTTATTTTTGGAGGAAGCTAAAATCTTATAAGTCTAACATGTTAAGCACAAATTATTGCATCAATGGGAATATACAGATGAACCTATTCAACAATTTGAGTTCACGGTTCTGAATCAACAAGCACATGCTTCGCTGACAATACAATTAATCATACACTGCTCAATCACTTGTCCCTCGAGGCAAACATGGACATACTACTAGCATCTAATGATGGCTGGAACATGCTGTTCCAGCAGAACTTGGGGAGCACGCAGATTGTTGTTTAGATTAAATCAAATGAATGGCAAGAGACTTTCTTTACTCCATGCACACGGCAACCACTAAATATGAACAATAAAGCATACATCAATACCAAGTATACCATCAGATCAACTTTTTTTCCAAGGTGATATGGTGATACAGTGAACTATCAACAATAGAAATGCAGTATAAAACTTCGTCCAATATTACCTAGACTGCACCCAAATCTTCTTTTGGCTATCTCATTGACTCCACCAATCTATATAAAAATGCAAAAAATGGTTTCAGTCAAACCAGTGAATAATAAACTAAGAATGTATATTTGCAAGAAACAAATGGGGGAATTAATTAGGGTTTAGAAACACCAGCACTATTGCTCTAGGCAGCTGCAATCTACATGTGCAAATTCTGTTTAGACAAGTATCCTCTATTGTTGTGCCTGATGAGTACATAAACACTTGCTTAAAGACACAAAATTTCTAGCAGTTGAATTCTTATTCTTCCCTGTATATTTTCTTGCATTTCGAAAGAAGATAATGCATATCCGTAGCAACAATAACAAAGGACCTGTGTTGGAGGGAGTAGATTATCTCGACGTCATTTAACTTGCGCTCAAGGTCATCCATAGCCAAGCAGCAAGACGTTGGCAGCGACCACTCTGACGACATCATAAAGAGCAGAACATGTGTACCATGGAGCAACCAAGGGTTCGCTGTAGAAAAAAATCATTACGTACAGATCATCACGATAAAATAATTTCTATAAGCATGACATTCTGAATTCTTGACATGCAGATTAACAAGTATCACTCTTTCAGGCTAGTTGAACTACAATTGCGTAAGTTCTTCTAGATCCAAAGAGACGAATTTTTTTCAGCAAAACTTATCCAGGAGAACAAGAATTCTGAAGTGGCTCATATCAACTACAGATAAAAAGCATCTAATATCAACTAGGTCTGAGATTGCAAAATAAAAGAGAACCGTCCATCTGAGGCTCAATACATTGTTATATTTGATGTTGTACAACTTAAAATGAATGGACATGTTCAGGTAATTTGCTCCCTAGTTGCTACACTAAATAGCTCTTGTTTCCCATCGCATCTCAATAAGAGGATTTACTAACACAAACAACCTCTGCCGTGTCCATGTCAAGAAAATGAACTTGCGGTACTAGCTAGTCTCAGTGTCAAAGTAGACAAGTAGAGCAAAGCTTGGTCTAGCTAGTCAAAGATGAAACTGTTTTAAGTGCTCAATTCAAATATGACATAAATATAAATAGACAAGTTATAGTAAACTTTAATCTTCGAATACAATTTCCAGGAATGCGCTTCACCACAGCATGCTAAGCATGCTCATCCTCATCGGTCACCCCCCTCGAATCACTTCTTGAGCTCACAACAACAAACATGCACATGCAATCGGTAGTTATAGTCAAGAGAAAAGAGAGTTTACCTGCCAGTAGCACACATGTCACGAGTTCTACTTGCACCAAGGAGAAGGTGAGATCCAAGAAGTTAGGGGGAAGCTCATAGACGAAGACAAGACGAGGGGCGCCACCCTTCAACTCAGCCCTTGTCACCCCCATCGCCTTGGCTGAGTCGAATGACCAAGGAAGAGCCTCGAACACATGTACCAGAGCTCCGATCTTGTCGTCTAAATAATCAACATGTCAAAGATGATAAGAGGATTGCTGAAAATTGACAAGTCAAACTATTATCAGCTGAGTCAAGACAATGCGACAACTATGCTTCTTTCCTTTTTAGTTCCATAAAACAAGGGCATGGTTATACCAGCTACCATGCACTGTAGGAAACAAAAATTAAATGGCAAGATATCTATATCCATTAAGGATACAAAAACACTTCAAATCTAGCTTGGATATCCGACATATAGCTTTGACAGTCATAATCATTTCAGAACAACCAAAGATGGTTACCAACACATATATCGAATGAGAATGTAATAAAAATGCAAACTAGGGAATCAGACAACAAATACATTATCACTGATATCTTACTTCAACGTCATACATCAACATAACATGTAGCCTGGATGCTCGGACCAGCTAGGACGCGACCAGATCTACACAATACTAAGATAGTATGACAAAACAAATGTCAAGAAAGAAATAGAAAGGAAAGTACCAATCAGACTGAACCAAAATAGCGCCTACTTAGCTCAACACAAATCTGATGATCTTGACAGTTTAAGATACATCTAAAATTGTCATGAGCATTTTAGACGAATGCAACTGAATTTTGCAGAAGAAATTTTGGCCAAAATTCGCTGAATTTCAAACACAATTCAACCATATTCCAAAGAAATTCAACAGACAGTCTATTTGTACCATCTCAACTTGGACGTATTCAAATAAATTTTAGAAATATATGAATCCTAATAATAGATCAAGAATGCATCTTGGACGGAAATGAGAGCAAATAACTTCGAAAACATACCTATTATCGACGAAGACAGGCAGAAGCATCCTTGGGTTGGTTTCACGCCTCCCAACCCTTGGCGCGGGCAATAGGAAGGCTTGAGCAGGAGGGCGGCGGCTCTGGCCGCTATCCTGGCATTTATCATTCTGGCATCGAGCTATTTGCCGCGGTCACCACCGTTGGCGAGTTGCGGAGCTCCTCCTGCTCAATCTCTCTCCCAGAGGATGCTCAAGACAACATTGCTCTACAAGTTTTCATGATATAATCAATCACACAAGCTACCCACTGACTAGTCATATGGAAGTGCAATGTACCTAAGGAAACACAAGCACATCATTTAGACTACAAGTGGCAGATTGATCTTACTCTGAATCCCATAGCTCCAACGAGCCCTGCTGCTCCAATCGATGACAAGACCTGGCAACATACCATGTAAGTGCAAAACTCTAATATATTCACAAATGGGGAAAATGTAAACATTTATCTCGATGGAACAAAACAAACAAAGAAATGCAAGAAAGGCACAACCCTTTCCCCAACCTGGTCTGTAACAAGTGTTAGTTTCTTGATACGACGCAAGCCAATATGATGCGACATGGTAACAGAGAAATAGCACTAACCTACCACCTGAACATGGGTGAACTAAATTTCCTTAATCTGATAGAAAAACAGTGGTGGTTTTCATACAGTGATACGGTGCGTTCAGGTAATTTAACAAAATTAAAAGGTTATGTGCCTTATAGATAAAGCAAGCATAAGAAAACTAGAAATGTAGATAAGAGTCACTACGAAACTTTGCCCCTAAATTTCCAAGCTCTGATCTTTGCATCAGTACCTAGCAGCCGTGAGAAACTAAAGCAGAAGAATCTCATATACAAGGAGAGCATGTCGCACATGATTTCATCGCATCAGACAAGCGCAAACTTGGGGCCTTCACAATTAGAGTAGCATTTGGTGAGATTAGACACATCAAGAGCTAGCACAAACCAAGAACATGAAGAGAAGCTTCCAGAGGTCGCAGGCCCCGCAGGTACTATATCTGGCCTTGTAGCTCGTAGCAGAGGCGGCGTTCAGGCAACCGGCGTTCATCCCGGCCCTTCCCCAGCAGGAATGTCCAAGTTTGAGAATCATGTGAGTAAGCATGGACATCAACTTATACAAAGCTACATAGCATCCAAACTTAAAGAACACCCTTATATTGTCAAAAGGGATTTCATTTTACTCATAACACAAGAATATCAATAATCAGTTGTTATTACTTTACTTTTAAGTCTAAACCAAGGAAAATACTCCTAGTCAAACCATCAAAAGGACTAACTATACCAGGACAATATGCCAATTAATTATGTAGAAAAAGAGCATGAGCAAATAAGTGTGCATTTGCAAGTTGAAACCATTATCAGGAATTATATATATAGATATAGGAAATATAAGTGCAAAATAAGAGATTGTAGTGTAAACCATGATTGAGCTGAATCAATTTAAATGCAACCAATGTTGACACGTTAATAAGTAGCAGCTGCCATGTAGTAGAAACAAGAGCTTCAGTTAATATGTTGAGAAGATAGCTTTTGTTTCATGGGACATAGCCGTAGTCATACAATGTACCGAGATAAACTTAACTGCTCAAGAAATAGAGCTAAATCAGCCACTTCTTGATATTTTGTTGATCAAATGAATCGCCAAAATGTAGGTAACCTCGAGTTTGATTATTTTAGGAAAAAGCTGAATCCATTATCATGATATGAGAGCAATGGTTAATGATTAATCAGGAAAAGCAAGCAATTTGTACAAAGGAATCACCTAGATACACGATTTATGACTGGAGAATGATGATAGCAAGTAGGCTAGAGGACAAGGTAGAACTGGACGACCTCTCATCGAGAATGACCAGGTCTTCCCCCTTATCCCCTTCCACGTCATCATTGGGGTCCACACCCTCCTCCAGCCCACTCTTTGGTCCAGACGGCACGGACAGTGAGAGAACATAGTAGTTGCTAATGGAGGTACGGGCCATCAACCTCTTTGTCCAAGCAGCGGGGAGGCCCGAGCAATAGCACACATATCATGGCGGCGTCGCTGGTCATTGGCAAAAGCTGCCATGTGGTCACCACCTGTCGGCGCATCTCCTCTCTTTGCCTGCCACAATAAACCGCCCGTTGATCATGTAGAAAAAGACTAAAAGATTTGCATGAGAGCAAATAAGATTTACTTTTGAAAGCTGAAACCGTTATTACGAGTTACATGAATAGAGATAGTAAATGTAACTGCAAAAAAACGAACTAAATACATTGGAATGCAACCAATGATACTTGACAAGATTGTAAGTAGCAAATACCATGTTAGTAAGTAGAAACAAAAACTTCAGTTAATAACTTAAGAAGGTAGCTTTTTAATTTCATGAGACACATCCTTGGTCATACAAAAGTACTGAGATGCAATTGAATGCTCAAGAAATAGAGCTAAATCAGCCACAGCTGGATTTTTTGTTAATCAAACGCCAAATGTAGGTACTCCCAGAAATTGATTCCAAAGCATCTCACCAAAAGTAGCTATATGTGTATGTTTTGAATTGGATCTTGTAATTAAGAGAAGGGCGATCTAACTAGCATACCACATCCCAGACAGAAAACACTTGAAATCATCGACAAAATTGCCGGGCGCCTACCAACCTGGAAAGCCGGTCTCATGAGCAAACCCGGGCGTCTGGCAATGGTGAAATCTGTCCTTTGCGCCATCCCCATCCACCAATTGCTTGCATACGCCCCACCAAAGAAAGCCCTTAAGATGGCCGAGAAGATTAAATGCGGGTTTCTCTGGGCTGGTCGCGCCGCCGCCAACGGAGGACAGTCACGTTAACTGGAAGCGTGTCTGTCGCCCCATCTCCCTCGGTAGCCTTGGTGTCCAGGACATCGAGCGCGCCGGCCTCGCGCTCAGACTGCGCTGGCTATGGCTCTCCCGCACTGACGACAGTCGGGCATGGAGTGGCCTCGACATGCAGTTCTCTGCTGACGAGCATGCACTCTTCTTCGCCTCGACCACCATGCGCATTGGGAGTGGCCAGCGGGCGCTTTTCTGGGAGGACAGGTGGATCCGGGGCAGGGCTATCAAAGAGCTCATGCCGCAATTGTACAATTTTGCAGAGCATGATGAACCAATGTTTGTGGATGTACTATATTAAAACGCGGTGAATCAATGAACCAATGCCGAGGTTTGAGCGTGGTATCCAAACAATTTTGCAGGAAAAAAACCAACATTTTACAGGTCGGCATCATGGAGGACGTCTCTGTTGAGCTGGGGCTGGACGAGCTCCTCCTCGAGGATGTCCAGGTCGGCGTCATGGAGGACGTCTCTGTCGAGTTGGGGTTGAGCGAGCTCCTCCTCGAGGATGTCCAGGTTATCCCCCTCCTCCCATTCTTCCATCGAAGGAGGCCGTCCCCGCACCTGCTGCCATCGGAGAAGACCATACGAGATGGGGAAAAAGCAGGAGGAGGGATGGCCTGACATGCAACCACCCGCGGCGCCCAGACACACTCGCCGACGATGCTGTAAGCCCGGAGACGGGTGGCCGGCGTTGCAACATGGGCGCCAGCGTCCGTGAGGGCCACGGCCTGCTGGCTGGCCACATCTGCTGCAGGTGATCGCCGAGCAGCCCCACCCCAGCCGTTGCCATGGACGTCAAAGGCCTCGGCTTGAACTCTGGCTAGGGCTGGAGGTGGTGTTGCGGACTGGCTGTTCCTCGGCGTGGAATAGAGAGGGGTGCTCGGCCGGCTCGTTCGTGGTCGTGGTGTGCTGGGTGGGGAGATTGGAGGGGAATGCGTTGGGGAGAGGAGGAGGCAGCTGCAGCCTCGACCGTGGTGTGCTGCGACAAGGTATAGTAGTACCAACTATGCATCAGTAGCATAGACTCAAATCCCAAGCAACAATTTATATTATCACTAGAATAGAGTTTTCTTAACAAAGGAAAGGCAGATGAGCAAATTATTAGAGCACATTCTGGCACCATAAACACATGTGTGCATTCTACTTTTATGTCGTTACAGATTAAGTGCTTATCATGACAATCTGTAGTCATGTTGGATCTAGTCCAAAGCACAGATCAATAAGAACAGCACAAGATATCCTTGACATTTGAAGTTTTGAACAACATTTTCCCTCAAATTAGCAGAAGCGATCATGCTGAAATCTTGACTAAGGAAATAAGCTAGAGACACTAAAAATCTAATCTTTCCTTGCAGGAGTCTCTTTTGTCCACTCTAGCAAACATACACGGCACGGTCCAGGAAAAATAGGGAGGCATGAAGAGACGAAGAGATACCTTCCGAGGGGGCATTGTGATATAGGAGATGTCCAGGTTGAAGAAGGCAGGGGCAGTAGCTTGTACTGGATGCCGGCAGCACCAACAGCAGCTCCCGTGGTCATCAGCAGGAGCTCCGGTTGACACCACCACCACCACGACACCTGAGGGCACCCCCCACCGGAACACCAACGGAGGGCACCAACGCCACCACTGGAACAACAACATGAGCTGAGCAAAATGAAATCAAAGAGAGCATTCACACGCAAATCCAAGCCAAGCAGCTCAAGGAGAGAGATAGAAAGAAAGGTGCTTACTTTCGGACACGCGGAGGCATTTGGAGCATCAGCTCTACTGCAGGTCAGATCAGCAGCATGCCTGGGGAGACAGTGAGCTGGCAAGGGCGAGCACAAGGACAAATTAATTACTTCAGGTATGGGTCTTTTCTTCTTTACCTGAAAATCACAAACACAATTCCACTACTTAGTATATTAAGAAAAAATGGAACAGCGCTGCATAAGCAACCGGGTCAAGGCATAACAGACCAGAGGCAAGCCGCGCCACCCGAGCCAGTTGGTGATAGACTATGCGAGCTGCGGAGCCGCACGAGGATGGGCCATGTAGGGCTCCAATAACCACTTCTTTACAAGACACCTTCTTTACCAAATGTTGCTGCCTGGATGAATTTCCACCACTAAGGCTGCACAGCATACAAAACAATGCTATAAGACAAAATAGCAAGGCTACAAAGAAAGTAGAACCAACAACATGTTAGAGTCTCTTATGCTTGTGACCACAAACATGAATAAAAACAATTTATGTTGATGGATTTCTAATCATGAATAACTTCAACATGACTAGTACATACTATCTCTTATTCACATCAAGCTCTGGCTTTATGTATCACCACCAGCTTCAATATATTTTTCCCAGATGATGAAAATCAAGAGGCTCGGGTACCAGCAACCAAATGTAATAGAATTTAAGCCACACATGTGTAGCTGCATTATTGCAAGGGTTGGACCTGTGCCTTGTAACATAGTAACACACAAGGTACAGTAGAGCAAGACCACACAAGGTACAGTACTACCAGCTATGCATCCGTAGCATAGACTCAAATCCCAAGCACTGATTTATATTATGACTAGCACAAAGTTTCCTTAATAAAGCAAAGGCAGAAGGGCAAATTATTAGAGCATATTCTAGCAACTCAAGCACATGTGTGCATTCTACTCTTATATCGCTACAGATTAAGTGCTTATCATGGCATTGCAATTTGCAATCATGATGGATCTAGTCCAGAGCACGAACCAATAAGGACATCACAAGATATCACTGACATTTGAACAATATTTTCCCTCAAATTAGCGGAAGCGCCAATGCTAAAATCTTGACTATAGAAATTATCTAGATACACTAAAAATCTAATCTTTCTGTGGAGGAGTCACTGGACTAATATCAAGCACAGCAAGATCCTTAGTGGCTGCTGTACCAGAATCAGGACATACCAAATCAGGTCCAACTTCCTATCTTAGTGACTTCAGCGCTACTATATAAAAATGGTGAATCAATACATCAACACCCAGATTTGATCATTATATGATGATGAAATACAATCCAAACCAATATTTAATGCATCAAGTGTTTTCCAAAACAAAATTGCATCAAACCAAACATAATTCATGATTTTGTAATTAAAATGAGAGATAGCAGGGAGATCACACATAGAACAAGTGTATAATTAAACAGACCTATAAAGCGATTCTATCATGATCCGATGGAACCACCTCACTATGAAGACATGAGGACGTGATCAACTACAGCAAACAGAGCATGTCGAACCAATGTTTGTGGATGATGTACTAGTATTTAAAAACATGGTGAATCATCAATGAACCAATACCGAGGTTTGAGCGTGATAGCCACACAATTTTGCAGGAAAAAAAAAACAACCTTTTGCAGCGCGGCGTCATGGAGGACGTCTCCGTCGTGCTGGGGCTGGGCGAGTTCCTAGTCGATACCATCGGAGGAGGCTGTGCCCGCAGCTGCTGCCACCCATCCAAGATGGAGAAAATGGAGGAGGAGGAGGAGGAGGAGGGACAGCGGGAGATGCAGACACCAGGGGCACTCGGACGCGCTCGCCGGCGGTGATGCGGGCCCGAGATGGGCGACCGGCGCTACAACGTGGACGCCTGCGTCCGCGAGGGCCGCAGCCTGCTGGCTTGCTACGTCTGCTGCAGGTGGCCGCCGAGCCGCCCGACCCCCACCGGCTAGCTATTCCTCGCTGTGGCACTAGAGAAGAGGGGAGGGGAGATGGGGGGAGCTGGGCCGGCGGGGATCCTCCTCCGTGGTCGTAGTGTGGTGGGTAGGGAGATTGGAGGGGAATGCATGCGTTGGGGAGAGGAGGAGGCGGCGGCGGCGGCGGCGGAGTGAATGCGGTGGGCGCGTCTTCGCTTCGGGAGGCTCGAGGCATTGGACGACAATTCCAATCGAGTTTCACGGGTTGTATGTTTTCTTTGTTGACTCTAGAGAGATTGAGAGGCAAAACTTCCATCGGTAATGAGGTGAAATTTCATTGGCTGGCTCGACTCGACACCTTTTATGGCGCTGGATTTAATCACGCCCACGCGTGCGTGCGTGCATACGGAATACACATGCAGTGGATTGTTACATGTACAGCTTGTACGTGTTCTACAAAAAAAAAAATCGTAGTATGCACAAGGCGCCGGGAAGACCACACGAAGAACCAAGGTAAATATGCATACACCAAGTACAGGAACATAGTGGAGCATCTCTAGTGCGATTGCAAGGCATTTAGTGTACAAACAATTGGTGTATCCATATAAACACGCTAAATTTTCGTCCAAAGTGGTGACTTTGTTTGACTTTTCTATTTGTTAATAACAAAATATGACAAAAGAACAACATCAACTCAAAAAAGGGTCCATGCAAGAGGAGGATAGTTCTCGCCCCTTACTTGCGTGTTTCCAGACGAAACCCTAATCCGTGGGCTCTCCCACATCTACTAGCCCTAACTTTTCATTGAAACTCGTTGTTTCATGTGACTTTACTATTTCCTTATGTTAGAATAGATTGGATGAACATGAACATCCAAAAAAAGAGTCTAGGTTCAAACAAGAGTTTCCTCTCGATGGCCTCCAGGTGGGATCTTGCATCATAACTTGAGAATCTTCCTATGCGATATAGTTTTGTTTGTAAAGAAAAGTGCCACTTTAGAGTTGAGAACTAGATTTTACTCATGCAAGAGGAGGAGAGTTTCTGACCCTTCGTCGCATTATTACATGCAAAACCCTGATATGTGGGCACTCCGACATCTCCCCCTAGCTTTTCATTGAATTGAAAAGTGGTTATTTCATGTCACTTTACTACCACACTATAGTTATCGAAGTGAAATCTTGCATTATACGTCTGAAATCTTCCTACGCGATAATCTTGTTTGTGAATCAAGTGTCACTTTATAGTCGAGTACTTGAATTTTATACAATACCCTTATATACCAATATAAGGATCTCATGCGAGAGGAGGAGAGTTATCGACTCTTCCTCACACGATTAAAGGCGAAACCTTGATATGTGGGCTCTACAACTCATGTCGACCCCCCCCCCCCCCCCACCCCTACGATTTCATGTGAACATATGCAGGTCCCATCCTTCACATTGTTCCGCATTCCGAGGCTCGGCAATGCACATTCCATGGCTTAACCGGCACTATCATCGAGTTGTCTCGTCCATCATCACATTCATGTTCTATTCTAGGATTTTTATGTAGAGCGGGGAGCCTCAAGGTCAATACATGCTTGACCGTCGATTGATAGTTGGAACAAGTTGCAGCGGAAAAAAAAGGAGCAAAGCAAAGCTTCCAACTTAGCCATGTCACGCAACAAGACAACTAGTCTAGTAGAACCAAGGAATCAATCACATGCACGATGCTTGCTAGACAAAGTAGTACCAACCCATGCAATATATACTAGTAGTACTTGACATTGCTCTTCATGAAAATCATCGAATTTAGGCGGTGGAGATTAGCAAAACCAAAATGATCACAAGGCGGGTTCGGCGGCGGGTTGAATAGGTGAGCCTTAATTGTTTCCTTCATATCTCGGGAGATTTCACGTTGCGTATCTACTTAGGTTGCGTATCTACTTAGGTGTGCATTGTTTATGTGCATCATGTACACGGGACCAGACATGCATGTGACTCGTTCGGCTAAGAGCCTAGACGGTGCATGCAACTATCGATGTGCCGGAGGTACATAATACCAAATAGAGAAAAACATGGGTTGGGTGTACATAGCCAAATTCGACCCAACGTTTTCGTTTATGCTGAGTTGCGCACCCAACCATGGGCCGGAGAATTGGAGATCATCGGGTAGAGTTGATTTATGAGTAAAATACATAGTTTAAAGTGAACCCTCGTTTTCGTCTCCATTCAACAGACACGGCTATATGCGAAATATGGTCACCGAAGACACGAGCTTGCGTTGTACACGGCCACACGCGCTCATATATGTTTGATGTGGCAGTACCAAATAGAGAAAATTGGTTAACCAAAATATTAGCTTCTTAGAAAAGCTTATATTTCAGAGTGGAGGTAATAATTTATACTATATAAAGGGGGCGAATTGTTTTTGTAGCACGTTTTTGATAGTACGCGAGAGCTTTGGGAGTATTAGCTCGTGGGCGAGGAAGGCAAAGCAAGTTTGAAAATGGATGTATGTAGTGAAAAGAAAGGAAGTCGTGTAGCAAGTTTCGGGACCGGAGAGAATAAAAATGTAGCTAACAGAGCAGTGCAATCCAATGCGGCCTGTATGTTGGAGATACTCTTAGTGTGGCAAAGTAGGTAGGTTATTGGTAACTTGATATGTTTGGTTGATATTAATTGGCTCAAAATGAAGGCAAAGCAAGTTTGAAAATGGATGAACATAGCGAAAAGAAGAGAGGCTAGCTCGTGTAGCCAAGTTTCGTCCCCGGAGAGAATAAAAATCAAGATAAGGGAGCAGTACGCAATCCATGGCGAATATACTGACAGTATATATGCGTACGTGGGGTGTTTTAGGAGACATATGTACTCGTATGTAGTGGAGTCGATGGATGGTTGGTTGTTTGGGGAAAATATATAGCATGGACCGATCGCTGTGGATGGACGCGGAGTTTCGGTCGCGCGCGGGCGCGCGTGTAGTAGAAGAGAAAAAAAAAAGAATTAAAAAGTCAAGTCAAGGCGAGGCAGAGTTTCGGACTTTGAGTGGGTGGTCAAGTTGATAAGTGGGCGCGCGTGAGAGCACACGTGAAGCCAGCCCAGCAGGCGGAGGAGAAAAAAGAAAAAAAGAAGAAAAGAAGAAAAGAAGAAAAGACCTA
Source organism: Lolium rigidum (assembly GCF_022539505.1). Taxonomy (NCBI): domain Eukaryota; kingdom Viridiplantae; phylum Streptophyta; class Magnoliopsida; order Poales; family Poaceae; genus Lolium; species Lolium rigidum. The sequence goes on along the minus strand of NC_061514.1, from coordinate 35,811,863 downwards.
CTGTACCTCAATGTCGCGCGCGCCGCAGTGGTTGTAGCGCAGCCAAGGAAAGACGCGTCGCGGGAAGGAATTAACGGCAACGCGAATTACCTTGCGTCGCCAGCTGTCCCACCGCTGATTTACGGAAAGTGAATTACTCCATCGGTAACGTGACGAGATTGGGATCTCGTTCGAGGAGCAAGCCACCGCGAGGGCCGACGACTGGAACACTTCGGCTTACCACGACGCCCAGCTGGAGATGAAGAGCTTCAGCACCACGCTCTTCAAGGACGTCTGGTCGGCGCTCCTCTGCCGTCGCCACTGCGCCGGATTCCACGTGCCGCTGCGCCGCCTCCGCGTCGCCTTCAACAGCTGCCCCGGCTGGAACACGCGCCACGTCGACCAGTGGCTCTCCTACGTGATGCGCCACTGCAGAAAAGAGCTCCACCTCGACTTGTGTTTCCGCCTCGGCCCAACCTGTGCACAACGCACCCAAGACGAGTGGCGGACGCTAACGGACTGGTCTTGGTATGAACTTCCAAGAGGCCTCTACTCCTGCACCTCCATGCGCTCGCTATGCCTCAGCTACTGCGGGCTGAATCTTCCCGCGGCCATCAACCTGCCCTTCCTCGAGACGCTCCGCCTCACCGGCGTCGACCATGGAGACTCTGGGACAGGCATCCAGCGGCTCATCGCAAGCTGCCCCTGCCTGGTCGACCTCACGCTAGAAGCCAACAACAAGATCCAGAAGGTCTCCATTCTCGACAAACGCCTCCGCAGGTTCACACTCTGGTGCTGCCACGGCATGAAGCGTGTCAACATCGACGCCTCCGAGCTCATGTCACTCGACTACCGCGGAACGGTGCCCCCGGGGTCGCTCCTCTCTCTGCACGGCACACCGGAGAAGATCATCCCCTTGTGCACCGTCGAGATCTGCAAGCTCGACTATTGCATGATGGCGCAGCACGACACGATCAAGATCAACACCTTTTTCGAGGAAATTTCCAACACCAAACGCCTGCATCTCCACCATGAGCGTATCCCATACAGATACAACTTCACAGGGTTCCCTTTGTTTCCCCACCTCACGCAGCTGGCCCTCCAGGGGGGCATTCAGAGCCCCGACGGGCTGCGGGGGATCCTGGAGCAGACGCCAAACCTCCAGCTTCTCTGGCTACTGATGGAGTTCCCCGTCGATCCCTATGGAAAGCCCGAGCCTCCCGACGAGGCCACCTTCTCGGTCCCGTGCTTGCAGCACCGAGTCAGGGAGATCAACATGATTCATTACCAGGGTGACGAGCTGCAGAGTACGGTTGCCAGGCTCTTGTTGCGCAATGCGCTTGTTCTTGAAAGGTTGTGCGTCGTCTTCCAGAAGGGATCACTCCAGGTGCAGGCTGGAAGGAAGAAAGAGATCGAGAGATGGGTCGTGGCCGCTGATGCACAACAGTTCTTCCTCTGATTGGGTTTAGTTATCGCCCCTGAAGCAATCTCACAACATTTTTCTAAAGCAACATACATGAGAATAATTTTTCTGTAAGATGATTACGGTACCTAGCTATGTCTATGTGTTGTTGTGCCTAATAAAAACATGTGTTTTGATTCATGAAGCACTCTCAGAATTTGTCTTAAAGAAATAGAGAGTATTTGTTGCTGCAAGATTTTTTTGCATATTCTTACTACGCAGCGGCCGAGCTTGACACGAAACTTTTGGGCGGGCCAGAAATATTTTTCGCGAGAAAACAACAAGAAGCAGTGAGTTTGGAGCAAGGGTTTTTTCTCGTTCTCGAAAAAATACCAGTGGGTACCTGTATTACCGGTTACCGGAAATCTCGGTAATACCGGACTAAATACCACCCCAGATTCTTCCAACAAAATTTAAAACTTGTGCAAAATTACTTAAATTTGAGAAAATTATAAAAATACCGGTAAATATTGGCCGATATATTTTTATACTAGTGCGTACCGGGAAACCCGGTTGAGTTTTATGCACGGGATCTAGCGTGGGTGTCATAGGTGCCACTGTACTGTGACAAATGTACAATTTTGTAATTTAGTATTCCCTCCATTAAAAAAAGTAAGACCTTTTAACTTTTTTTGTAAATGTATGCATCTAGATATGCTTCATTGTGTAGGTTCGCTCATTTCAACATGTATGAGATACAAGGAACCCATAGAGAAAAAAGTAACAAAACAAAAGAATTTTAAATATCCACCGGTGATCAAGGTGCGATGCTGTGCAGGTAACAACTGACGGTGCTTAGCTATGATAGCTTGTAGGTCTCCTAATGTGTAAATCACTTTTAGCATATAGTGTACTTCTACCATCTTTCCCCTTCTTTTAGTTTTTGTTCTGTTAGTAGTTTCATTTTACGGGTAGAGCCCTATTCTTTTCCACTGTATTTTTTTGACATCTGGAAACAGAATATAAGAATAAAGTTAGGAAAAGATACTGGAAAATATTGATTCTCCCTCGTGTGCAACATGTGTTTCCAGATTTTGTAGTTGTACTTTCTCTTTCACCTCAACCTACTATCCCAACTCAATTGTACTGACATCTCAATCGTACCAATTTACATGTGAGCGTTGGATTGCAGTTTTTTTTTTTTTTTTGCGGAAGAAGCGTTGGATTGCAGTTTACTCTAAAATAACACTTGGGTGGTTACGTTATGATGGTTTGAATGTCGGAATTCTGGCCTTATATATGATGGTTTGAATGTCGGAATTCTGGCCTTATATATGATGGTTTGAATGTCGGAATTCTGGATTCTGCTTCTTACATTTCCAACTCCTAGTTTAAAATCTTTGGATTTTGGGATACGTATCATTTTTGGCTCCCCCTAGCTCAGGCTCATCACCTAAACAAGAACTTGTCTAAAGCATTCTCTTGCTGCTGCTAGAACGCAAAGGCCATAATGTGCTCACAGTCTTTTTTTCCCTGTCACCAAAACTGTATGCTGCAATCTGAATGCTACTCTCTAACTTTGTTCAATTCTGTTTTAAAATTAGTTTGCTATACTGCAGCCTGAATGCTAATCTTCAGCTTTAGTTTGGTTAATGATCAAGAAGATGCACCTATTAGCTACACTAGGCTTTAATTTGAACCAAATTACCAGTGCAATCACACTAGGCCTTGGAAATAAAATGTCAATATCCTTATCTGGTGCTTTGTTTAAGTCTATCAGTGTTTATTTTATCCTAGAGTTGTCTGCCTTTTGCCGTTGTGTTATTTGGTTTTATTTTCTTCAAAACTAGATGATACCCCGCACCTTGTTGCGGGCACATCTAAAATAATAAAGTGATAATAATTGGTTTAGTTACCCATGATCAACTAATGGAATACTCATCTCGAATGTCAAGAATGATAATCTACTTGACATTGTCAACTAAGTACAATATATAAAGGGCTGCAAGAAAACACCAGATTATGGAGATGTATCGAGAACATGCACTACGGGAACCCGCCGACGTGCCGACGGCCAGAATCTGTGCCGACGGTCGCCGTCGGCACAGCCTCACTCGCCGTCAGCCCAGCAAAGTGGCCGTCGGCACAGCCTGGCCGTCGGCACAGAACCCCCAGAGCCGACGGCCGCCGTCGGCACACTTTAGCCGTCGGCACAAACCCAGTCTGTGCCGACGGCACGTAACCTAGCCGTCGGCACATAGACATATGGTGGGGCCACAGACAGCCACCGACAACGGCGTCAGCAGGTGGCAAACGGCGTGATGTGGGCCGACGGCCAGGCCGTCGGCACAGCTTCCCCGCCAATTTTTCCTTCTTCCCGCCCTTTTTTCCGCCATTCTTTTCGTGCCATTTCCTATGTAGGCCGACGGCCAGGCCGTCGGCACAGCTTCCCGCCAATTTTTCCTCCAACATTCTCGCCATTTTTCCCCGCTCCTTCCCTCCCGCCCTTTTTTCCCACCATTCTTCTCGCGCCCATTTTCTCCCTCCAAGTTTTCCCGCCGTTTCAGCCGTCGTCGTCCTATATATAGCCATGTCTTCTCCACTAACATCACCAGCAACATTTCTCTCCTCATCAACTCTCTCATCCAAAAAACACCACAGAATCCTCTGAGCTCAGCTGCCGTCGAGATGGCTCCTCGTCGCCGTAGAAACACGGGCTTCATCGGCGTTCGCCAGCGGGCTGCGGGCCATTTCGCGTCTGAAATCACCGCCGGTGGTGTGCGTGTATGGCTCGGCACCTTCTACACGAAGGAGGCTGCTGCCGCGCATACGACGTTGCGGCTTGGAGGTTTGGCCGGCCGCGCCACGAATTGAACTTCCCGGAGGTCAGGTCTCTGGCGGAAGCCCAGAGTCTCTCTTCTGAGCCGCTACTTCGCTCACAGAGTGAAGCGCGGCGGTACAGGTCTGGCCAGCGGCGGATTCATACCACCGAGGCGGACGAGCAGTTCATGGCACAGTGGCGCAGAGACCATCCCGGAGACGTCGAAGCAGAGCGCGCATTCTGGAAGAGCAAGCAGACGTACAGGAGAGAGAGGAGGGCGGGAAAGCGGCAGAGGAAGGCCGCGGTTGAAGCAGAGTATGCCAAAGGAGAGGCGTCGACATGGGGGGAGGATGATGAACGGTGGTCGTGGAACCTCACAACTACCGCTTCAGAGGACACCCCCAGCGAGGACGAAGATTTCGACTTCTCTGATTAATATGTGTGTGTGTCGAGTCCGTGTGTCTAGCGGGTCATGCGTCGACCCAGTGTTAAGTTCTTTGTTCGTGTGTGGGTGTAGTTCTTTAAATGTTTTGGTTTGTGTGTGGGTCTAGTTCTTTAAGTGTTTTGGTTCCTGTGTGGGTGTAGTTCTTTAAGTGTTTTGGTTCCTGTGTGTGGGTGTAGTTCTTTAAGTGTTTCGGTTCGTGCTTGGGTCTAGTTTTTTAAGTGCTTTAATTGTATCGTGTGTGGGTCTCAAGTTCTTAAGTGTATCAATATTGTGTGTCGTCAGAAATCGAGCATCGGAGGGTGGAAATGGTCCCAAAACTCAGGCAAATTATAGACTGTAGGGGTAAAATCCAGGATCTGTATGTGCAAACTCCTGGTACGGCTAAAACGGAGCCTATTTTATGGTAAAGTAAGCCCAACCTATGGTTTCCCATGTACATATGTCCTAAACAAACTAAAGCAAATAAAAAAATCCATTGTTACACCGTCACACGGAGAAAGCTATAGGGGTAGATCTGCGGGGTCCCCGCCCTAGGGTTTCCGAAGATACAGATCACCGGAGCGTCGGAACCGCTTAAAAACTTGCATATGTACCTAGCATATGTGCACAAGTGTGATGTAGGGTTTGGCTAACCTTGCATATACCCGGCGTTGACGATTTTCGCAGACATGGGCCAGCACTTGGTGAAAATCCAGGATCTGTATGTGGAAACTCCTGGTACGGCTAAAAGGGAGCCTATTTTATTGTAAAGTAAGCCCAACCTATGGTTTCACATGTAAATATGTCCTAAACAAACCAAAGCAAATAAAAAAATCCATTGTTACACCGTCACACGGAGAAAGCTATAGGGGTAGATCTGCGGGGTCCCCGCCCTAGGGTTTCCGAAGATACAGATCACCGGAGCGTCGGAACCGCTTAAAAACTTGCATATGTCCCTAGCATATGTGCACAAGTGTGATGTAGGGTTTGGCTAACCTTGCATGTACCCGGCGTTGACGATTCTCGCAGACATGGGCCAGCACTTGGTGAAAATCCAGGATCTGTATGTGGAAACTCCTGTTACGGCTAAAAGGGAGCCTATTTTATGGTAAAGTAAGCCCAACCTATGGTTTCCCATGTACATATGTCCTAAACAAACCAAAGCAAATAGAAAAATCCATTGTTACACCGTCACACGGAGAAAGCTATAGGGGTAGATCTGCGGGGTCCCCGCCCTAGGGTTTCCGAAGATACAGATCAGCGGAGCGTCGGAACCGCTTAAAAACTTGCATATGTCCCTAGCATATGTGCACAAGTGTGATGTAGGGTTTGGCTAACCTTGAATGTACCCGGCGTTGACGATTTTCGCAGACATGGGCCAGCACTTGGTGAAAATCCAGGATCTGTATGTGGAAACTCCTGGTACGGCTAAAAGGGAGCCTATTTTATGGTAAAGTAAGCCCAACCTATGGTTTCCCATGTACATATGTCCTAAACAAACCAAAGCAAATAAAAAAATCCATTGTTACACCGTCACACGGAGAAAGCTATAGGGGTAGATCTGCAGGGTCCCCGCCCTAGGGTTTCCGAAGATACGGATCGGCGGAGCGTCGGAACCGCTTAAAAACTTGCATATGTCCCTAGCATATGTGCACAAGTGTGATGTAGGGTTTGGCTAACCTTGCATGTACCCGGCGTTGACGATTTTCGCGAGACATGTGCCAGCACTTGGTGAAAATCCAGGATCTGTATGTGGAAACTCCTGGTACGGCTAAAAGGGAGCCTATTTTATGGTAAAGTAAGCCCAACCTATAGTTTCCCATGTACATATGTCCTAAACAAATCAAAGCAAATAAAAAAAATCCATTGTTACACCGTCACACGGAGAAAGCTATAGGGGTAGATCTGCGGGGTCCCCGCCCTAGGGTTTCCGAAGATACGGATCGTCGGAGCGTCGGAACCGCTTAAAAACTTGCATATGTCCCTAGCATATGTGCACAAGTGTGATGTAGGGTTTGGCTAACCTTGCATGTACCGGGCGTTGACGATTTTCGCAGACATGGGCCAGCACTTGGTGAAAATCCAGGATCTGTATGTGGAAACTCCTGGTACGGCTAAAAGGGAGCCTATTTTATGATAAAGTAAGCCCAACCTATGGTTTCCAATGTACATATGTCCTAAACAAACCAAAGCAAATAAAAAAATCCATTGTTACACCGTCACACGGAGAAAGCTATAGGGGTAGATCTGCGGGGTCCCCGCCCTAGGGTTTCCGAAGATACAGATCAGCGGAGCGTCGGAACCGCTTAAAAACTTGCATATGTCCCTAGTATATGTGCACAAGTGTGATGTAGGGTTTGGCTAACCTTGCATGTACCCGGCGTTGAAGATTTTCGCAGACATGGGCCAGCACTTGGTGAAAATCCAGGATCTGTATGTGCAAACTCCCGGTACGGCTAAAAGGGAGCCTATTTTATGGTAAAGTAAGCCCAACCTATGGTTTTCCATGTACATATGTCCTAAACAAACCAAAGCAAATAAAAAAATCCATTGTTACACCGTCACACGGAGAAAGCTATAGGGGTAGATCTGCGGGGTCCCCGCCCTAGGGTTCCGAAGATACATATCGGCGGAGCGTCGGAACCGCTTAAAAACTTGCATATGTCCCTAGCATATGTGCACAAGTGTGATGTAGGGTTTGGCTAACCTTGCATGTACCCGCGTTGACGATTTTCGCGAGACATGGGCCGGCACTTGGTGAAAATCCGGGATCCGTATGTGCAAACTCCTGGTACGGCTAAAAGGGAGCCTATTTTATGGTAAAGTAAGCCCAACCTATGGTTTCCCATGTACATATGTCCTAAACAAACCAAAGCAAATAAAAAAATCCATTGTTACACCGTCACACGGAGAAAGCTATAGGGGTAGATCTGCGCCCGGTACGGCCATACCGCATGTCCCGGCGGCCCCGTTTTGCACAGTTGGTGAAGTAAACGAAGTCATAAAATCGCGCGGAGCCGCGTGGCGTCATTTTATGTGTCCTAGCAACCACTGCAAAATACGGAACTGGGATACGGCAATTATCTTGAAAAACCCTTCACGAACAGGGCTATCACGTCCGGAGTTCTATGGCTTTTAGGGGAAATGAGTAGGAAACGGCCCGTTTCACCACATAGTTTGTCGGAACGAGCCCATATTTGGCACGTGCGTGGGCCCTAGGATGGGAAGCAAGGCCCCGGTCGCGGATTTCCAATCCGAACCACGGGCGAGGGTTTTTCCATTTTCGGGGTGCCGGAAGGGCTTTTTTTGTGAAGCAGCTACATGGTGCGCATTTCGGTATTGCGCGGGACCTCCGCGCAGCGGTAGGATACCTCCTACGCACCACCTATCACATGCCATATGCGCGCGGTAGCCATCTGGGAATCCCTCCCGCTTCCTGCGGTGTCCCGCCGAATCCGCTGGAAACTGACCGGATTTGAACTGGGGCGACACTTTCCTTCGCTCAATAAATGGAGGGAAAAATGTTTTTAGGTCTATGACGCGTCATTTTATGTGCTAAATGTTTTCCGTTTCGCGCGTTGGCGGACGGGTGCAACCGCGCGCCCGTACGGTCATACCGCATGTCCCGGCGGCCCCGTTTTGCACGGTTGGCGAAGTAAACGAAGTCATAAAATCGCGCGGAGCCGCGTGGCGTCATTTTATGTGTCCTAGCAACCACCGCAAAAGACGGAACTGGGATACGGCAATTATCTTGAAAAACCCTTCACGAACAGGGCTATCACGTCCGGAGTTCTATGGCTTTTAGGGGAAATGAGTAGGAAACGGCCCGTTTCACCACATAGTTTGTCGGAAGGAGCCCATATTTGGCACGTGCGTGGGCCCTAGGATGGGAAGCAAGGCCCCGGTCGCGTATTTCCAATCCGAACCACGGGCGAGGGTTTTTCCATTTTCGGGGTGCTGGAAGGGCTTTTTTTTGTGAATCAGCTACATGGTGCGCATTTCAGTATTGCGCGGGACCTCCACGCAGCGGTAGGATACCTCCTACGCACCACCTATCACATGCCATATGCGCGCGGTAGCCATCCGGGAATCCCTCCCGCTTCTCGCGGTGTCCCGCCGAATCCGCTGGAAGCCGACCGGATTTGAGCCGGGCGACACTTTCCTTCGCTCAATAAATGGAGGGAAAAATGTTTTTAGGTCTATGACGCGTCATTTTATGTGCTAAATGTTTTCCGTTTCGCGCGTTGGCGGATTTTAGGTCTATGACGCGTCATTTTATGTAAGCAAATGTTTTCCTGCTTTCATGCTATGTGACGGGAAAACCGCGCGCCCGCACGGCCATACCGCATGTCCCCGCGGCCCCGTTGCACAAGCATAAGTAAACGAAGTCATAAAATCGCGCGAGCCGCGT
>NC_061514.1:35789863-35802726 GCF_022539505.1 Lolium rigidum | reverse complement strand
TGTGATGTCTACGGGAGCTTCTATTCTTGTAGACGAGTGTTGGGCCTCCAAGAGCGAGAGGTTTGTAGAACAGCGAGCAAGTTTCCCTTAAGTGGATACCCAAGGTTTATCGAACTCGGGGAGGAAGAGGTCAAAGATATCCCTCTCATGCAACCCCGCAACCACAAAGCAAGAAGTCTCTTGTGTCCCCAACACACCTAATAGGTGCACTAGTTCGGCGAAGAGATAGTGAAATACAGGTGGTATGAATAAGTAGTAGCAACGGCACCGGAACGGTGCTTTGCCCAGGACGAGTAAACAAGCGGTAGTAACGCAGCGGTAGTAACGCAGTGAGAACGGTAACAAGCAGCGATAGCGGTATTTAGGAACAAGGCCTAGGGATTACACTTTCACTAGTGGACACTCTCAACATTGATCACATAACAGAATAGATAAATGCATACTCTACACTTTTGTTGGATGATGAACACATTGCGTAGGATTACACGAACCCTCAATGCCGGAGTTAACAAGCTCCACAATAATGCTCATATTTTAGTAACCTTTAGTGTAAGATAGATCAAAAGACTAAACCAAGTACTAGCATAGCATGCACATCTGTCACCTTCATGCATATGTAGGAGGAATAGATCACATCAATGTTATCATAGCAATAGTTAACTTCTCAATCTACAAGAGATCATGATCATAGCATAAACCAAGTACTAACACGGTGCACACATCTGTCACCTTTACACACGTGCGGGAGGAATAAAACTACTTTAATAACACATCACTAGAGTAGCACATAGATAAATTGTGATACAAACACATTGCAATCATAAAGAGATATAAATAAGCACCTCACTATGCCATTCAACGAGTGAATAAGTATTCCGTGAAATCTAGCCTAAGAGACCCACACGGTGCACACACTGTCACCTTTACACACGTGGGACAAGGAGTCTCAGGAGATCACATAAGTAAAACTCACTTGACTAGCATAATGACATCTAGATTACAAGCATCATCATATGAATCTCAATCATGTAAGGCAGCTCATGAGATTATTGTATTGAAGTACATAGGAGAGAGATGAACCACATAGCTACCGGTACAGCCCCGAGCCTCGATGGAGAACTACTCCCTCCTCATGGGAGCGGCGAGCGGTGATGAAGATGGCGGTGGAGATGGCAGCGGTGTCGATGGAGAAGCCTTCCGGGGGCACTTCCCCGCTCCGGCAGGGTGCCGGAGCAGAGACTCCTGTCCCCGGATCTTGGCTTCGCGATGGCGGTGGCTCGGGAAGGTTTACGTGGTTTTCGTCGAACGCCCGAGGTTTTTAGGTCGGGGGCTTTATATAGGCGGAGAGGCGGCGCAGGAGGGCTTCTGGGGGGCCCACACCCTAGGGGGGCGCGCCCCCCCCCCCCTTGGCCGCGCCGGGTGTGGTGTGGTGGCCCCGCCCCCCTTCTCTGGCGGTTCTCGTGTGTTCTGGATGCTTCCGGGTAAAATAGGAACCTGGGCGTTGATTTCGTCCGATTCCGAGAATATTTCATTACTAGGATTTCGAAACCAAAAACAGCGAGAAACAGAGCTGGCACTTCGGCATCTTGTTAATAGGTTAGTTCCGGAAAATGCACGAATATGACATAAAGTGTGCATATAACATGTAGATAACATCAATAATGTGGCATGGAACACAAGAAATTATCGATACGTTGGAGACGTATCGGCATCCCCAAGCTTAGTTCTCGCTCGTCCCGAAGCGAGTAAAACGATAACAAAGATAATTTCGGAGTGACATGCCATCATAAACTTGATCATACTATTTGTAAAGCATATGTAGTGAATGCAGCGATCAAAACAATGTATATGACATGGGTAAACAAGCTGAATCATAAAGCAAAGACTTTTCATGAATAGCACTTCAAGACAAGCATCAATAAGTCTTGCATAAGAGTTAACTCATAAAGTAATAATTCAAAGTAAAGGTATTGAAGCAACACAAAGGAAGATGAAGTTTCAGCGGTTGCTTTCAACTTATAACATGTATATCTCATGGATAATTGTCAATGCAAAGCAATATAACAAATGCAATATGCAAATATGTAAGAATCAATGCACAGATCACACAAGTGTTTGCTTCTTGAGATGGAGAGAAATAGGTGAACTGACTCAACAATGAAAGTAAAAGAATGGTCCTCCATAGAGGAAAAGCATCGATTGCTATATTTGTGCTAGAGCTTTGATTTTGAAAACATGAAACAATTTTGTCAACGGTAGTAATAAAGCATATGCATCATGTAAATTATATCTTATAAGTTGCAAGCCTCATGCATAGTGTACCAATAGTGCCCGCACCTTGTCCTAATTAGCTTGGACTACCTGGATTATCACCGCAATACATATGCTTTAACCAAGTTTCACAAAGGGGTACCTCTATGCCGCTCGTACAAAGGTCTAAGGAGAAAGCTCGCATTTGGATTTCTCGCTTTTGATTATTCTCAACTTAGACATCCATACCGGGACAACATAGACAACAGATAATGGACTCCTCTTTTAATGCTTTAAGCATTTGACAACAATTAATTCTTTTCTCATTAGAGACTTGAGGATATTTGTCCAAAACTGAAACTTCCACCATGAATCATGGCTTTAGTTAGCGGCCCAATGTTCTTCTCTCACAATATGCATGCTCAAACCATTCAACTCAGTGTAGATCGCCCTTACTTCCGACAAGATGAACATGCATAGCAACTCACATGAAATTCAACAATGAGTTGATGGCGTTCCCCAGTAAACATGGTTATCGCACAACAAGCAACTTAATAAGAGATAAAGTGCATAATTACATATTCAATACCACAATAGTTTTTAAGCTATTTGTCCCATGAGCTATATATTGCAAAGGTGAATGATGGAATTTTAAAGGTAGCACTCAAGCAATTTACTTTGGAATGGCGGGAAAATACCATGTAGTATAGGTAGGTATGGTGGACACAAATGGCATAGTGGTTGGCTCAAGTATTTTGGATGCATGAGAAGTATTCCCTCTCGATACAAGGTTTAGGCTAGCAAGGCTTATTTGAAACAAACACAAGGATGAACTGGTGCAGCAAAACTCACATAAAAGACATATTGAAAACATTATAAGACTCTACACCGTCTTCCTTGTTGTTCAAACTCAATACTAGAAATTATCTAGACTTTAGAGAGACCAATTATGCAAACCAAATTTTAGCATGCTCTATGTATTCTTCACTAATAGGTGCAAAGTATATGATGCAAGAGCTTAAACATGAGCACAACAATTGCCAAGTATCACATTACCCAAGACATTATAGCAATTACTACATGTATCATTTTCCAATTCCAACCATATAACAATTTAACGAAGAGGAAACTTCGCCATGAATATTATGAGCTAAGAACACATGTGTTCATATGAACCAGCGGAGCGTGTCTCTCTCCCACACAAGCATGATGTAATCCAATTTATTCAAACAAAAACAAAAACAAAAGCACACAGACGCTCCAAGTAAAGCACATAAGATGTGACCGAATAAAAATATAGTTTCAAGAGAAGGAACCTGATAATTTATCGATGAAGAAGGGGATGCCTTGGGCATCCCCAAGCTTAGACACTTGAGTCTTCTTGATATATGAAGGGATGAACCACCGGGGCATCCCCAAGCTTAGACTTTTCACTCTTCTTGATCGTAGTATATCATCCTCCTCTCTTGACCCTTGAAAACTTCCTCCACACCAAACTCGAAACAACTCATTAGAGGGTTAGTGGACAATAAAAATTAACATGTTCAGCGGTGACACAATCATTCTTAACACTTCTGGACATTGCATAAAGCTACCGGACATTAATGGATCAAAGAAATTCATCCAACATAGCAAAAGAGGCAATGCGAAATAAAAGGCAGAATCTGTCAAAACAGAACAGTCCGTAAAGATGGATTTTATTAGGCCACCAGACTTGCTCAAATGAAAATGCTCAAATTGAATGAAAGTTGCGTACATATCTGAGGATCACTCACGTAAATTGGCATAATTTTCTGAGTTACCTACGAGAGAATTAGACCCAGATTCGTGACAGCAAAGAAATCTGTTTCATGCGCAGTAATCCAAATCTAGTACTTACTTTACTATCAAAGACTTTACTTGGCACAACAAAACACAAAACTAAGATAAGGAGAGGTTGCTACAGTAGTAAACAACTTCCAAGACACAAATATAAAACAAAGTACTGTAGCAAAATAACACATGGGTTATCTCCCAAGAAGTTCTTTCTTTTTAGCCATTAAGATGGGCTCAGCAGTTTTAATGATGCACTCGCAAGAAATAGTATTTGAAGCAAAAGAGAGCATCAAGAGGCAAATTCAAAACACATTTAAGTCTAACATGCTTCCTATGCGGAGGAATCTTGTAAATAAACAAGTTCATGAAGAGCAAAGTAACAAGCATAGGAAGATAAAACAAGTGTAGCTTCAAAAATTTCAGCACATAGAGAGGCATTTTAGTAACATGAAAATTTCTACAACCATATTTTCCTCTCTCATAATAACTTTCAGTAGCATCATGAGCAAACTCAACAATATAACTATCACATAAAGCATTCTTATCATGAGTCTCATGCATAAAATTATTACTCTCCACATAAGCATAATCAATTTTATTAGTTGTAGTGGGAGCAAATTCAACAAAGTAGCTATCATTATTATTCTCATCAAGTGTAGGAGGCATAGTATAATCACAATAAAATTTACTCTCCATAGTAGGTGGCACCAAAAGACCACTATTATAATCATCACAAATAGGAGGCAAAGTATCATCAAAGAAAATTTTCTCCTCAATGCTTGGGGGACTAAAAAGATCATGAAAACCAGCTTCCCCAAGCTTAGAACTTTCTATATCATTATCAACAATGGTGTTCAAAGCGTTCATACTAATATTACTACCGAGCATGCAAATAAGATTTCATAGGTTTTTTAATTTTCGCATCAAACAATCCATGTTTTAATTCAGGAAATAGAATAAGAAGCTCATTGTTGTCCATTATGCCAAACTAGTGTAAACAAGAAACAAAAAGATGCAATTGCAGGATCTAAAGGAAATAGCTTTGAGCACACACACAACGGCGCCGGAAAAATACTTTACCTGAGACCGTAGTATGAGAGCCTTTTACCTTTCCTCCCGGCAACGGCGCCGGAAAAGTGCTTGATGTCTACGGGAGCTTCTATTCTTGTAGACGGTGTTGGGCCTCCAAGAGCGAGAGGTTTGTAGAACAGCAGCAAGTTTCCCTTAAGTGGATACCCAAGGTTTATCGAACTCGGGGAGGAAGAGGTCAAAGATATCCCTCTCATGCAACCCCGCAACCACAAAGCAAGAAGTCTCTTGTGTCCCCAACACACCTAATAGGTGCACTAGTTCGGCGAAGAGATAGTGAAATACAGGTGGTATGAATAAGTAGTAGCAACGGCACCGTAACGGTGCTTTGCCCGGGACGAGTAAACAAGCGAGTAGTAACGCAGCGAGTAGTAACACGAGTAGAACGAGTAACAAGCGGCGATAGCGATATTTAGGAACAAGACCTAGGGATTACACTTTCACTAGTGGACACTCTCAACATTGATCACATAACAGAATAGATAAATGCATACTCTACACTTTTGTTGGATGATGAACACATTGCGTAGGATTACACGAACCCTCAATGCCGGAGTTAACAAGCTCCACAATAATGCTCATATTTTAGTAACCTTTAGTGTAAGATAGATCAAAAGACTAAACCAAGTACTAGCATAGCATGCACACTTGTCACCTTCATGCATATGTAGGAGGAATAGATCACATCAATGTTATCATAGCAATAGTTAACTTCTCAATCTACAAGAGATCATGATCATAGCATAAACCAAGTACTAACACGGTGCACACACTCTGTCACCTTTACACACGTGCGGGAGGAATAAAACTACTTTAATAACACATCACTAGAGTAGCACATAGATAAATTGTGATACAAACACATTGCAATCATAAAGAGATATAAATAAGCACCTCACTATGCCATTCAACGAGTGAATAAGTATTCTGTGAAATCTAGCCTAAGAGACCCACACGGTGCACACACTTGTCACCTTTACACACGTGGGACAAGGAGTCTCCAGGAGATCACATAAGTAAAACTCACTTGACTAGCATAATGACATCTAGATTACAAGCATCATCATATGAATCTCAATCATGTAAGGCAGCTCATGAGATTATTGTATTGAAGTACATAGGAGAGAGATGAACCACATAGCTACCGGTACGGCCCCGAGCCTCGATGGAGAACTACTCCCTCCTCATGGGAGCAGCAGCGGTGATGAAGATGGCGGTGGAGATGGCAGCGGTGTCGATGGAGAAGCCTTCCGGGGCACTTCCCCGCTCCGGCGGGTGCCGGAACGAGACTCCTGTCCCCCGGATCTTGGCTTCGCGATGGCGGCGGCTCCGGAAGGTTTACGTGGTTTTCGTCGAACGCCCCGAGGTTTTTAGGTCGGGGGCTTTATATAGGCGGAGAGGCGGCGCAGGAGGGCTTCCGGGGGGCCCACACCCTAGGGGGCGCCCCCTTGGCCGCGTCGGGGTGTGGTGTGGTGGCCCCTGCCCCCTTCTCCGGCGGTTCTCGTGTGTTCCGGATGCTTCCGGGTAAAATAGGAACCCGGGCGTTGATTTCGTCCGATTCCGAGAATATTTCGTTACTAGGATTTACGAAACCAAAAACAGCGAGAAAACGAGAACCGGCACTTCGGCATCTTGTTAATAGGTTAGTTCCGGAAAATGCACGAATATGACATAAAGTGTGCATATAACATGTAGATAACATCAATAATGTGGCATGGAACACAAGAAATTATCGATACGTTGGAGACGTATCGGGGTGCCATCGCCAATGCACAAGAGCCAAGGTCACACAAGAGGTCGAAGCATATCAAGCTGCGTTACCACTCGATTCGTGAGTACATCGAAGATGGAGAAGTAAAGATTTGCAAAGTACACACCGATCCGAATGTAGCAGATCCGTTGACTAAAGCTCTCCCTAGGGCAAAGCATGACCAACACCGAATGCCATGGGTGTTAGGTATATTACAATGTAATCTAGATTATTGACTCTAGTGCAAGTGGGAGGTCGAAGGAGATATGCCCTAGAGGCAATAATAAAGTAGTTATTATTTATATCTCTATGTTTATGATAAATGTTTATATGTCATGCTATAATTGTATTAACCGAAACATTAATACATGTGTGATATGTAGACAACAAAGAAGTCCCTAGTATGCCTCTTAAACTAGCTTGTTGATTAATGGATGATTAGTTTCATAATCATGAACATTGGATGTTATTAATAACAAGGTTATATCATTGTATGAATGATGTAATGGATACACCCATTTAAGCGTAGCATAAGATCTCGTCATTAAGTTATTTGCTATAAGCTTTCGATACATAGTTACCTAGTCCTTATGACCATGAGATCATATAAATCACTTATACCGGAAAGGTACTTTGATTACACCAAACACCACTGCGTAAATGGGTGGCTATAAAGGTGGGATTAAGTATCCGGAAAGTATGAGTTGAGGCATATGGATCAACGATGGGATTTGTCCATCCCGATGACGGATAGATATACTATGGGCCCTCTCGGTGGAATGTCGTCTAATTTCTTGCAAGCATATGAATAAGTTCATAAGAGACCACACACCACGGATACGAGTAAAGAGTACTTGTCGGGAGACGAGGTTGAACAAGGTATAGAGTGATACCGAAGATCAAACCTCGGACAAGTAAAATATCGCGAGACAAAGGGAATTGGTATTGTATGTGAATGGTTCATTCGATCACTAAAGTCATCGTTGAATATGTGGGAGCCATTATGGATCTCCAGATCCCGCTATTGGTTATTGGTCGGAGTGAGTACTCAACCATGTCCGCATAGTTCACGAACCGTAGGGTGACACACTTAAAGTTAGATGTTGAAATGGTAGTACTTGAATATGGAATGGAGTTCGAATATTTGCTCGGAGTCCCGGATGAGATCCCGGACATCACGAGGAGTTCCGGAATGGTCCGGAGAATAAGATTCATATATAGGATGTCATTTTATGTGAATTAAAATGTCGCGGAAGGTTCTATGGAAGGTTCTAGAAGGTTCTAGAAAAGTCCGGAAGAAACCACCAAGGAAGGTGGAGTCCACATGGGACTCCACCTCCATGGCCGGCCAACCCTAGTGGGGGAGGAGTCCCAAGTGGACTCCCCTTAGGGGCCGGCCACCCCCCATATGGGAGGTGGAACTCCCACCTTTGGTGGGAGTCCTAGCTTGGCTAGGTTTCCCTCCCTATGGAAGGTTTTTGGTTCGGGTCTTATTCGAAGACTTGGAGACCAACTCTTGGGGATCCACCTATATAATGAGGGGCCAAGGGAGGGGGCCGGCCACCCCAAGACCACAAGCTGGCCGCCCCCCTTGAAGTGGCCGACCACCCCCTCCCAAACCCTAGCCGCCCCCTCTCCTCCATATCTCCCGCGTAGCTTTAGCGAAGCTCCGCCGGAGTACTCCACCGCCACCGACACCACACCGTCGTGCTGTCGGATTCAAGAGGAGCTACTACTTCCGCTGCCCGCTGGAAAGGGAGGTGGACGTCGTCTTCATCAACAACCGAACGTGTGACCGAGTACGGAGGTGCTGCCCGTTCGTGGCACCGGAACCGATCGTGATCAAGATCTTCTACGCGCTTTTGCAAGCGGCAAGTGAACGTCTACCGCAGCAACAAGAGTCTCATCTTGTAGGCTTTGGAATCTCTTCAAGGGTGAGACTCGATACCCCCTCGTTGCTACCGTCTTCTAGATTGCATCTTGGCTTGGATTGCGTGTTCGCGGTAGGAAAATTTTTGTTTTCTATGCAACGTTATCCTACACTCTCCTCCTCCTCCTCTTCTCCTCCCTGACGGGCTCCTCCTACTCCTTCTCCTCCGACGATGATGACGACGACCTCCTCCGGCGACCTCAACCCCGGGCCTCCTCCGGCTACCTCAACCTCGGGCCTCCTCCTCCTCAACCTCGGGCCTCCTCCTCCGGTGACATCCTCCTCCTCCTACTCCGGTGACATCCTCCCTCCGGTGACATACTCCTCCTCCTCCTCCTCCTCATACTACACCTCGGGCCTCCTCCTCCTCCTCCACCTCCTCCTCCTACTCCGGTGACATCCACCCTCCGGTGACATCCTCCTCCTCCTCCTCCTCCACCACCTCCGGTCACCTCCTCCTCCACCTCCACCTCTGGCCTCCTACACCTCCTCCTACTCCTACCTCGACGCAACAACGACATGCCCACATTCATGGTTTTCGAGGACGAACCCGAGCTAGATCTCGATCGAGATCTAAATCTAGATCGGCCTTTTTTAAAAAAAAATTGAAAAATCATACCGCCGGTGCACCTGGCCTGGTTCGCCGGGGATAATTCATGTTACTGCTGGCGGTGCGCCGGCGGTAACTCATTACCACCGCCCTGTTCCCACCGGCGGGCTCTGGTGCGCCGGCAATAAGGCTTTTCCTAGTAGTGCACCAACCAAATGGGCCACTCGGGCTTACCCTTGTCATGGTTTACCATTTGGCATACACCTTTGTCAGTAGATCCGGTGACCATGGCTGGCAACACCACTTCCTATCGCTCGTAGCATCGTCGCATGCTCCTTGCAGTACCGCCGCTTCTCTTTATAGCAGCTCTACCCGCCAATGGAAGCAACTCAATTGTGTACTCTTTGAAGCACCGGCGGCCACCATTGGTAGCACTATTTGCATGCCTTCATAGCACCGCCTAAAAGCACTACTGACTTCCCCTCGTAGCATCGACATCTTGGCCTCAAAGCATGGTCGGCTCTCCCTCGTGGTAGCCCCCCACCACTTGCATCATCTGCTACAGTCACCACCAGCGGTAGCACTGCCCCGCATAATAGAACTTCTTCCCTGGCTTCTTGAAGTTGCCGTTGCCTCGGGGCACTACTCGATTTTCCCCTGATGCGTCTCCATGCTCGCAGGATCGCCGAAGATAGAGATGGACGGGAGACCAACGACAGAGAGAGGGAGGAGATATGGGGCAGAATTACGTTGCTAGGACTGCAACGTGAATGGAAGGGTGGGTTCTTGGATGGTGTCCTAAACGGAGCTAGTCAATGGCGGATGAAAGCACGAGATTGAAAAATAGGAAGGGAAAAGGAAGGGTGGAGAAGAAGGAGCAGGTATCTATAATATCTATAAAGTTGATCCCCACTATGTGCATTTAATGTTTGCAAGCTGCTTCTACAATGAGCCACGTCACCTAAAATAATTTAAGCCATTTGATCAAATTTAGACACACTAGATTTTCTGCATGATCACGTTTAACAGTCCTGCCCAAACTCTCGTAGTCTCATTAGCCTATTGTGCGCAGCTGCTCACTCCAAGAAACCAAACGACGGCATAAATTTTTTGTCTCTTCCACTATCACAGCATTCACGACCCATTTCTTTTGTTGTCCACTCAGTTTCGTAAGTGCTGCAGTTCTCTTCTCAAATGTAGCTTTTATCACGAGTCGATCAAGTCCCTTCCACTCCTCCCAGCTCTCTCCTCCAGACCTCCACCATTTATCTGCTTCATATCCTCCTCTTCGTGTTATTTGTGTCACGCGTCAAATTTCCAATATATTCTCAGGTAGCCGAAGGTTGGGATTGATAATGTCTTCGCTGTGCACGCTCTTGGCAGATACATGGAGCGACGGCCGGCCGGCCGAACTTAGCGTGTGAATTAGTCAAATGAAGCTTTCATGGCTAGGTCTATTGCTGTGAGATAGTGGCCAATATCTCATCAGAATGTTCTGGTCTGATCGATCTCTCAGTTCCGTAGGCCCAAGCATCGTTGATCTACTCCAATTTGGTGTGTTTCCCTTTCTCTAAAGATTTTGCTGGTTTGAGATGATTTCTTCAAGATGTCTGAGGATTTGATCCGATTATTTTATCACACGATGTTTAATATATTTTCAGGTGGTCTTTTTTCCGAGATGGTGATTCTGTTTGGCATGGATGAGCGTTACGACCTTGAATGTTTAAGTGAAGTGTGACGCCCTCTACAAGATTTTTTCAGTAACTTCATGGTGGAGAATACTCTTGCTTGCAGGTCAGTAATCACAGTATTTATGGAACTTTATTTACATATAACTATCATGATTTGTCATGATATTCAAATCAAGTTTTTCCCTTTTTGTCAGTAAAACATGCAACATCACTGTTACGCACACATTCGGATATATCTCTATGTGTTCATTGCATAACAAAACTGCTTATCTTTCCAATTTTAGTGATGTTCCTTGAAGTTAATTTAACTTTCATTCGTAATAGGCATTGGCTTCATGAGTATTATTATGTGCAGTGGCAAGTTTGTTGATCTTAAGTTCATGCGAAATTGACTCTCTGTGTATAGAAATTTGAAAATATTTGCTCACATTCATCATGTCACTAATAGTGATTTCCTATCCATCTTCCGAACTAGATTTTTTGTGTGGTTTATTTAACTTTATGATTTTGTGAATTGGTTGCTAGAAATAGTTTTGCATGTTTGTCAATTTTCTTCGTTCTAATGTGTGTGCAACTGTCTTAATTTGCAATTTGCAGGATTCTGATCTAATGGGTAATGAAATGCAAGCTTCTATATTGGCCATCTTAAAGTCATTTCTTACTTTAATCTTTATGATACTCATATACGGTATGGCTCAAAAAAAAATTGACACGGCAAGGAATTATTATATAATACGGATGGGTGGCTATCAATCTTACATGTACTAATCTCATTTCAGATCATATTTTAACAAAATGTTTAACATTTATCTTATCATCAGATTACCAAACGCTTCACAATATCATTGGCTAAATGCCTCTATGTGTTTCCGCAGCAACGCGTGGAGAATCACCTAGTATAAGGCTCATGGTGGACCCCACTCCCTCGTTGTCTCAGCGGACGCGTGGCACACACACGAGCAGGATGGCGCAAGCATCGAATCTCCAGGGGGATTAAAGTGTTTCCCGTTTTTATTGCATTGACGAGATTATAAAAGACATGAATACGTATAAAAATGAAACTGAACAATTCGATTGGATTGAAAATTGTGGGAGGAGGAAGTGAACAAAAAATTGTTGTTTAGTTTGTTGGGAAGAGGAGGGAGGAATACGGGATAAGGGCGATCGGTGCCAATGGCGACCAACGACCGGCACCCCTAGGACTCATGAAAATCAGAGTAGCGCAACACCGGAAGATGTTCTTGTGCCACCTACACCGATTAGTGAGGAAGCAAATGATAATGATCATGAAACTTCGAACGAAGTTACTACTGAACCTCGCAGGTCAACGAGGGTTCGTGCCACTCCTGATTGGTACGATCCCACGTTAAATGTCATGATTTTGGAAAACAGTGATGAAGATCCCGCGACGTATGAGGAAGCACTGATGAGACCAGATTCTAACAAATGGCAAGAGTCCATGAAATCCGAAATGGGATCCATGTATGATAACCAAGTATGGACTTTGGTAGACTTACCTGATAGCCGCAAGGCTCTCGAGAATAAATAGATCTTTAAAAGAAAAACAAATGTTGATAGTAATATTATTGTCTATAAATCTCGACTTGTCGCAAAAGGGTTCCGACAAATTCAAGGAGTTGACTACGATGAGACTTTCTCACCTGGAGCGAAGCTAAAGTCTGTGAGGATATTGTTAGCAATTGTTGCATTTTTCAATTATGAAATTTGGCAGATAGATGTCAAAACGGCTTTCCTTAATGGTGACATTGAGGAAGAGTTTGAAAGAAT
>NC_061514.1:35701597-35789763 GCF_022539505.1 Lolium rigidum | reverse complement strand
GTTGATATCCTTGTCATATAGGTAAATTCACTTAGTTGCATATCTAGAGAATTTACCTTTCGTGTCAAGCCTAAATTGAAAAAGAACTAAAAATTGGTTAGCACCTATTCACCCCCCCCTCTAGGTGCGGCATACGATCCTTTCAGAGTTGTATATGGTACAACCCAAAGGTTTTGTCGGTCTTAAAAATGCTAACAAGGTATGCAAACTTCAGCGTTCCATTTATGGGCTGAAGCAAGCATCCCGGAGTTGGAACCAACGGTTTGATAAGGTGATCAAAGACTTTGGATTTATACAAACTCATGGTGAGGCTTGTATTTACAAGAAAGTGAGTGGGAGCTCTGTAGCATTCCTGATATTATATGTAGATGACATACTGTTGATTGGGAATGATATAGAACTGCTAAGTAGTGTCAAAGACTATTTGAATAAGTGTTTTTCAATGAAGTACCTTGGAGAAGCAGCATACATTTTAGGCATCAAGATTTATAGAGATAGATCAAGACGCCTAATAGGACTTTCACAGAGTACATACCTGGATAAAATTCTAAAAAAGTTTAGAATGGATGAGAGCAAGAAAGGGTTCTTGCCCATGTTAGCAGGTAAGACCTTGAGTAAAACTCAAAGTCCAGCTACGACAGAAGAAAGAGAAAAGATGAATAAAATCCCCTATGCCTCGGCCATAGGCTCTATCATGTATGCCATGTTGTGTACACAAGACCGGATATCGCACATGTTGTTAGTTTGACCGGCAGATATCAAAGTGATCCAGGAATGAAACACTGGACAACGGTCAAGAATATCCTGAAGTACTTGAAAAGAACTAAGGATATGTTTCTTTGTTATGGAGCTGACCAAGAGCTTGATGTAACTAGTTACACCGATACTAGTTGGAACACTGATCCGGATGAGTCTAAGTCTCAATATGGATACGTATTTATTTTGAATGGTGCAGTACTAAGCTGGAGGAGTGCTAAGCAAAGCGTTGTGGCCAAATCTTCAACTGAATCGAAATACATGGCTACTTCGGAGGCTTCATCAGAGGCGATGTGGATGAAGTGTTTCATTACTGAGCTTGGTGTGGTTCCTAGTGCGTTGGACCCGATGACCATCTATTGTGAGAATATGGGTGCCATAGCCAATGCACAGGAGCCAAGGCCACACAAGAAGCTGAAGCATATAAAGCTACGTTTTCATTCTATTCGCGAGTATGTCGAAGACGGCGATATAAAGATTTGAAAAGTACACACTGATCTGAATGTGGCAGATCCGTTGACTAAAGCTCTCCCTAGAGAGAAACATGACCTACACCAGAATGTCATGGGTGTTAGGTACATTACTATGTAATCTAGATTATTAACTCTAGTGCAAGTGGGAGTGTGTTGGAGATATGCCCAATAGACAATAATAAAGTGGTTATTATTATATCTTTGTTTTTATGATAAATTTTTGCATCCCATGCTATAATTGTATTAACCGGAAACATTAATACATGTGTGTTTTGTAAACATAAAAGAGTCCCTAGTAAGCCTCTTGTTAAACTAGCTTGTTGATTAATAGATGATCACAGTTTCATGATCATGAACATTGGTTTTTATTAATAACAAGATCATATCATTGGGTGAATAATGTGATGGAAATACACCCATAGTAAGCGTAGCATATGATCAAGTCATTTAGTTCGTTGTGCTTCAAGCTTTAAGATACATAGTAACTTAATCCTTCGACCATGAGATCATGTTAATCACCTACACCGGATGGATGCTTTGATGATGCCAAACACTACTTCGTAAATGGGTTGTTATAAAGGTGGCATTAAGTGTTCGGAAAGTATAGGGTTGAAGCACGTGGATCAATAGTGGGATTTGTCCATCCTAATGACAGATAGATATACTCTGGGCCTTCTCGGTGGAATGACATCCAATTAGCTTGCAAGCATGTAACTGGCTCACAAGGGATATCATATCATGGTATGAGTAAAGAGTACTTATCGGTAACGAGGTTGAACTAGGTATAGAGATACCGACGATCAAACTTCGGATAAGTAAAATATCGTGAGACAAAGGGAATTGTTATTTTATGTAACTGGTTCTTTCGATCACGAAGTCATCGTTGAATATGTGGGAGCTATTATGGATCTCCAAGTCCCGCTATTAGTTATTGATCGGAGAAGAGTCTCGATCATGTCCGCATAGTTCTCGAACCGTAGGGTGACACACTTAGGGTTTGATGTCGTTTTAAGTAGATATGGAATATGGAATGGAGTTCGAACGTTGTTCGGAGTCTCGGATGGGATCCAGGATATCACGAGGAGTTCCGGAATGGTCTAAAGAATAAGATTCATACATAGGAAGTCACTTTCCAAGTTTGGAAATAATCTGGTGCATTTATGGAAGACGCCAGAATATTCTAGAAGCTTCTGGAATAAATCACTATGGAAGGTGGAGTCCCGGATGGATTCCACCAACCCTAGCCGGCCAACCAAGAGGGAAGGTGGAGTCCATGGTGAACTCCACCACCTTGGCCGGCCAAAGGAGAAGGAAGGGGAGCAATCCCACTCCACCTAGGTTTCCCCCTTATGGCAGTTTTCGAAGTTGGACTTCAAACTGGTTTTGGGGCAACCCTAGGGGTTCCACCTATATAAAGAGAGGGAGAGAGGGGCTGGCTAGCCACCGCAGCAGCCGCACCACCCAAGGGCACCATGGCCGGCGCCCCAAGTACCCCCTCTCCCAAACCCTAGCTACTCCCTCCTCCTTCTTCTCCTGCGGTGCTTACAGCGAAGCGCTGCCGGGGATCTCCACCACCACCGTCACCACCCTGTCGTGTTGGCGGGATTCCGAGGAGGATCTACTATACCCGCTGCCCGCTGGAACGGGGATAAGGACGCCGTCATCAACACCGTACGTGTGATCGAGTGCGGATGTGCTGCCCGATTGTGGCACCGTCAAGATCTTCTACACGCTTTTGCAAGCGGCAAGTGATCGACTACATCAACCACGAGATCTATCTCGTTAACGCTTAGAGATCTTCAAGGGTATGATGATCTTCACCTCGTTGCTACCAACTACTAGATTAAATCTTGGCTCGTTATTCAATCTTGCGGTAGGATTTTTTTATTTTCTATGCTACGAATCCCTACAGTAGAGCCCAGTTATTGGAATCTTGGCACAAAATTCTAACGAAAGTTAAATTGACCGAACACTAATATAAATCTTAGCTAGCCAAAAATTGGCAAAACCGATCTAGTTTTATTATTGAAGATAGCATAACTTTGCTTCGAAGATAGCATAAATCACTTATAGCCAAAACCCATAACTTGACAAGCAAACATAAAACAAAGGTCAATAATAAAACAAAGTTAGGGGGAGCAACCACCAACATGGGCACCCCCTACAAAGCCCTGTCAGGTTCAATGGAACTACTGGCTCCACCATTCATGGCCGCCGTCGCTAGCTCCCACGCCTCCAGCTTGGAGACCTTCACGGCACATGTCCCTTTGTTGAACACGTACAGTCGGCTGCTACTCGTCGCCACGTGCTCCGGGTACACGCGGGCCGTCATGCAAGTCCTCCCGCCATCGCCGAAACTCTCCACCACCGTGTGATCGATCTGCATTTGATCGTACATGCCGTGTTAATCATCTCAGCTCATTTGGTACCGTTCAATGTACGAAACATGTTTTGTTTGCCTTGGTATTTTTCTACCCCCTCCGTCCCAATAGAGGTGGTGCACTTGTTTCGCGTATCTAAACTTTGACCGCTATTTGATAAGTTAAATATTTCTCAGTTGTTGCAAAAAATTATACCATTTGAAATTTTATTCAAATAAAAATTCAATGGTCTAACATGCATATAACATATAGTTAATATTGGTTGATCAAATCAATAGTGTGCGCCGTTTAAATTGGGACAGATGGAGTAGGGGTTCAACTCACCAGTGTTCTGAGCGACAAGAACTTGTCCTTCTCCACGTCCACCTCCAGAAATGCTCCGTAGGATGTCTTGTGTACCCCTTCTTTCGTAGATGACCTGTGCATTTTTCAGGTTTGCAAAAAAAATGTTCAGCGATCGTGACATTTCTTTACCTAGATGTCTGCAAAAACTAGCATCTGTAACAGTGTAATATCTCTTCTTCAAAGAAAAGGTTCAATGATGCTTACTTTGTGAGGTCGGTGCACATGAGGACCTTGTACGTGTCAAGGTGCCTGAACACCCTGAAGAACACAGCCGTGTGCTCCTCTAGGTCGGCGGAGGCCATGACGAGCAGCCCGAACGGGCCGACTCCACCGTGCACGGACGCGCCCTTCTCCAACGAAATCTAGCAGCCATTTCGGGTCCAACGACTCGGCCTCCTCGAGGTTTGGGATCTGACGCGAACACACGCGTGACGCGTGTGGGGTAGAAGGCGGGCGGAGCTGAGGAATTGACCTGCCATCGCGCGGAGCACAAGTTACGCGCGCGCGCGACTCGGCGGGCGTTGCAAACTTGCACACCGAACGCGAACGCATTGGAAATTAATTAATCCGCCTCCCATACGCCTCCCATACGCGCCTCCCATACGCGTGTGCGCGTTAGCTGGAACACACGCACGCACAAGGAGCATGTACGGAATTAATTAATCCCAAATCCCATGCTACTACTGCCAGTTGCCAGCAGGCAGCGAATTAATCCCATCGATGATCGAAAACAATGCATTACCCGCTCGTGCGCGTCCGTCGAGTCCAGTGGGAGGGCTGCATTTGCTATGTCAACCACGGCAATCCAAAAAAAAAAAACAAATTCCTTTTGGCCCGAAAGCCTTTTTCTTTCGCTACGACCATCCAATAATTTCAATCCTGCTATGCTTTCTCGCGCGCACTACGTACAACCCTAGCTGCTCTCAATAGTTACAAAACAAATCATCACCAATCACACATCTAGATTTTTGTGTCTACATACATCTAGATTTTCGCAAAGTTAATACATGTTCCGTGACAAGGAGGGAGTACATGTCCAATCCCACTCACTGGGCATTCACACACACACAGAAACTCATCAACAATTTTTCAAAAGAAATGCTCACACCACAACCTCTGCAGACATTTAACCATATACTACACTTCAACTAAAGATTACAAATGAAGCAATTTTTACATCACCTCCTACAATCTCTGAATTTCCACTCAGCATTACAATACTTGAAACAGTATTTACATAAACACATCACCAGCAGCAACGCCACCGGCAGCACGTCCACGACGGAACCAAGCCTGCCTGTGCTCGTGGACGACTTTGACGCCAAGCAGCCAAAACCCTCGCCGCGTGCACCAGAAATTACCACAAACCTGCAGTCACAGCCAACAAAAAAAAAAAAATACTACATCAGCGCCCCGCCCTTACTTGGTTCTATCCTCATACTGTGTGCTAAATAACTACCATATCATCCTTGGCTCAATGGCCCTGGCCACGGAATAACCATACAGATCGAGCCATGGTTTCACATGCATGACACAAATACCTCACAAGGGAAGAAGCACAAGCTCACCTAAACCATGGAAACGAACAAGAGACCACCGCTGCCACTGGCAGAGAATCATAGCCAAGACTATCTAGGCAGTAAAGTCAGACTAAAAGTAGGCGATCAAATGGTAAACCAAACAGAGCAACACCAACGGGTACATACTAAGCATAATCTGGCAAGTTAAAGGACCAAGAGTTTAACCTTGCTCAGGATCAGATCAAGAATACCAGAGGTGGAGTCTGCTCTGTAACAGTGGCAAGTAACAAATGGCAATTCAACTCCACTAACTCACGGTGATAAGCAAGCACATGCAGTGTTCACATATAACAATTGGCAATTCACCTCCATCAACAACATGCGAATCAAGCTAAGACTACCAAACTACATAAACGGATGTAACATGATAGAATTAACTTTCTACTACTGCAATTGGTTGCAACAATTTAAAGTCCTACTAGCTCTACTATGTTATGACAGAAAAAAAAAAAAAAACGCATTCAAACCTTCCAGTGTTAATTTTCTGAACACCAGACTTGTGTCAAGGTGCTAAATACAATCGCTGTTAAGTTCAAAGACAGAGAATGGAGATAGATACAACTCCCTTTCCTGCCGCGCGGACCGGGGCGCTTCCCAGCTCCAGCCACTACACGCTCCCTCTCCTTGCTCTGAACGGCGGCGCGGACTCGGAACCAAAGCTCGATGAGCACCCTGCACATGGCATCTTGCGTCAACGGAGCAATGGATGTAATTGCTAACTGTTGGTCATGAGCAGCGCACAGATTAGGGTACCTTATGGTCTCGGAGCAGACCTTCCAGGTTGTGTCAGCGTCGGAGACAAGGCCTATCTCTTTCACCGGCGCTGCGTCGTCGCGGCCACTGCCATGTAGACGCGAGCGGCACCCTTGACAAAGATGAACAACTGCAAGTTAACATAACAAGGCTCAGTAGCAGAAAGATAATTGACAGGAGCAGCAAAGTAATCAAATGACACCATGAACCATTCAAGATTGAAATCATGGAAAGAAAAAAAGGGTAATCTGGAGGGCTGGTGGACATCAGCATGTTTGGATCAATATGTGTAGAGAGAGAACTGAATTTCATACTGTACTAGGAGTTGCCTAGAGTACTAGCATCGCATCCATATGAGTAGCCGTTCCTCCTGCACACATCATTGCTAGCAATGCTACTAGTTCATATGAAACAAACAAAAATCCCTATTCTTTATCTTGCTAGCTGTTTGCACGCAACATTGTACGTATTCTTCCATTCGCTCTGTTATATGGCTAGTTCGTACGGGTACAGCTAGTGAAAAAGTTCAGAATTTTACAAATACGAGGTTGGTTCTGGAACTGAAAATGCCTCTACCGGCTGAACCACCCACGATCTGAAGATGAGGGATGTGAGGCCTCACCGGCAGCACGGCGGCGGCGGGTGCGGGCGTGTTCCTGGTGACAGCGTCGGTGGGGACGGAGCACAGGAGCTTCGCCGGCCTGCTGCTGCTGTGCGGCCTCATGGAGGATCTCGCGGCTACAAGCGCTAGGAACTTGGTGGCGTGGTGGACAACGTCCTGAATAGTCCTCCGTGCCTGCCGTCTGCTGGTGGCCGGGGCGGCCTCGCAGGCGTGCGGCGCCGTCCAAGCGCACGACGCCGTCCGGCGAGCTCGAAGGAGCGCGGTGCATCGTGGTGACGATGCACGAGCGTGCCGGCGAGCAAGCTCGCCCGGACGCCGCCATATGGTTCTCGTCGGGAGCAGAAGGAGCGGGGAGGGGAAACTCCCAGCGCACCAGGAATGACGGCTAGGGTTTCTCTTCGGCATGGGTCAATGGAAACTCCCAGCACATAATGGGCCGTCGGGCTCGGGCTGTAAGTTAGCACTATTTTTTCATGGGTAGAATAGGAACGTGGCTGCGGCCCGTCAAGTCAGCCTATGGTATCTTGGCGGCCACAAAGAACGCACGTTTTTCTATGGCACCTGACAAAACACTCGCTGCCTAGCTACAGGGGACGTGCGCATCCACAGGAACATGCCACTACTGCACCTTCTTCGATCTACGGGGAGGCGGATTCATGGCGACATTCAATGATCGAATGTAACATGGCGCGTTGTGTTTGGGGTTTGACGGATGAAGACATCAGGCTCTTCTCTACGTTTGAGTCGATAAAACAGGAGGATTTGACTAAAATGCTCGTCACCCTATGGGCGATCTGGCATGCGTGGCGAAAAGCGATCCATGAAGATGTTTTTCAAAGCCCCATAGAGATGGTGCAGTTTGTCAATCACTTTTTGCAGGACCTATCGGCGAGTAAAGGACAACAGCCGATGTTGGCGCGGCGTGGTACTGGGGGACAACCGAACCCGTGTCACTGGATCCCACCACCTGATGGGTGAATGAAGGTGAATACTGATGCAGCGGTGGCCAAATCCTCCGCGAAAGGTGCAGTGGGGGTTGTGTGTAGATCCCCAGATGGTACTTACCTCGGAGCTTCGGCCATGGTGTTTGAAGGCATCACCCATCCGGGCTGCTTGGAGGCAATGGCATGCCGAGAGGGTCACAATTTGGCAGCTGACCTCCAATTAGACCGAGTGTACATGGGTATTTTCGGTCTTTCTCTCCTGAAGGAAGAGAGTGTAACAAAGAAGCTTATGTGCTGGCAAGGTTTGCATCAACCTTGCTAGCAGGCTGTCATGTTTGGTTCCTTGCCCCTCCAGAGGGTTAAAACTTGCTTGTAAACGTTTGTAGTACTTAAATAAAGGGCAGGAACTAGTCTAAAAAAAACCCGTGAAACTATTTGTTCACATCTCCACCGTGTGTCCTAATATTTTCCACTAATGCATATAACATCCACATATATACATATAGTCAATGCACTCATTGCTTTTTTCATCTCTCTTTCCTTTTTTCCATGGTGCTATTATATGAACAAGTACTTTGACTCCACCGTGTGTCCTGATAATTTCGACTAATGCATATAACATATAGTCAATGCGCTCATTGCTTTTTCCTCTCTATTTCCTTTCTTTTTCACGGTGCTATTATATGAACTAGTAGTTTGACTTGTTGCAGTATGAAATCAACTAACCGACAGTCAAATGCGAGTAGATATGCTGCGGTGTGACCAACGATGCTCTCTATTGACACACACACACACAAGCATGCACGCACGTATGTGATATGCCAAGGCCTTCATGGAATACACTATCTAGCTTTTTAGTTTAGCAATCGTTAGTCCGACTAGCCTTGTGGGAACTTTGGTGTGCTCAGTTTTGGCAGGCCCAACAAGATGTTCAAACAGTTCAAGTCATCTCCTTCACCTCCGGAAAACCACAACTCCCACTCCATGATTCATCTCTGGTGCCTAGTAACCAGTGGTTGAGCCATCTCCCGGCTACCCTGGGTAGCTGCATGTGCTCAACAAGCAAATCTACGCAATAGCGAAATGGTGAGGCTTGGAGTTATAAACGAAATTTGTTTGGGCTTAAATCCACTAATGCAGATGTGTTCCTGTTGCCTAGACTTCAATGAGTGGCTAGCTCCGCCACTGGCAATAACCACTACCACCCCCACGAACTTGCATCGGATATCCTCCCGTCTCCTCTTTTTTGAACAAGGAGATTATCATAAACAAGATTTTAGACAAAGCTGATTTTAAAGTGTGTGGTTCACTTTTATATACTCCATCCGATTCATAATAAGTTAGTGGTTTTAGTTCAATTTAGTCTAAATTGAAGTAAAGCCCCAACACTTTATATGAATCGGAGGGAGTACCATTTATTTATTTCAATATGCGGCCTGTTTTGAAAACATCTATACATGTTATGGAAACATCTACAGTATTTCTTCCTATGGAAAAAATATAGTTAAATGTATGATGATAAATAGCCACGTGCGTGAAGCAAAGTAAATGTTGATAGATATTGCATGCATGGGTTAGCTAGCTAGTAGCTACACGTGAATTTGAGACGTGCCCACAAAAGCTAAATTCATGGGTATATGTTGCTTTGGTTGGACTTGGACATGAACTAGCTTATCTACGTACGTGTTCTGCTAGATGGACAAGGTACGTAAAACTAGTTGTACAAGTTAAAGGCCGACGGAAAACAAATATGGAGGCTCGTTGGGATAATCAAAACCATTGAGCCGATTCTCTCCACGTGATTGATGACCAACGGTTCATTACCAAAAATATGACGAAAACCAATACGAAACTAACACCGGCTTAGATTCGCCACCTAGGAAGTTTGGCTGACCGTCTACCAATAAATATGTGTTAGATACATCTATTGTTTATTTTTATTTTATTGGTGTTCTAGGTTAGACTATAATACATATATGTCTTTGTTTTCATATATATGCTTCATCCTATTGGAAATATTAATGAAAATTCACAAACCTCTGTTTCTGGATATAAGGTGTATATATAGTTTTTCAAGAAAAAAATCTAAAATATAGGGTATATTGCTTTGCACCACTTGTGTGGACAACTTTGTTAGGATTTGATTATATTTTCTTATCTTATGCAAACTCCTCTATTTTCTCAAATCAATTTTCCAGGGGTAATTTTTCCTTCATATGCGTTTATTTAATTTTCGTGTCAAAAACTATATGGATCATATCTATAAACGGAGAGAGTATGTGGGAAAAAGAGACGGATTCAGAGTTTCCTATATGTTACGCTTTCGGTCAAACCCCTTCGAAATTTTGGTCGATACATGTCTAAAACCTTAATGGAGAGTGGATTTGGTGATCAGGGGGATAC
The DNA here is from genome assembly GCF_022539505.1 of Lolium rigidum. Classification (NCBI taxonomy): domain Eukaryota; kingdom Viridiplantae; phylum Streptophyta; class Magnoliopsida; order Poales; family Poaceae; genus Lolium; species Lolium rigidum. The sequence goes on along the minus strand of NC_061514.1, from coordinate 35,779,506 downwards.
GTGAGCACCCGATTATCACCGTTGGATTTGATCCACCACCGTTGGATTCTGCTGCTCACTAACGGACACTAATGGCCACTCACTAACGGCCACCTCGCCGGCCTCCACCTCCACCTCGCCGGCCTCCACCTCGTGCATCTGAGGTTGCACCAGTGTCTCCCCGGCCAAGCGCATCGCCGTGCACCTTCCCTGCGTCTCTCCGCCCTTCGACTCGACGCGCTGGACCGCGTCGATGCGTGTACAGTGCTAACGTCGTTAGACACGTGTCGAGCAGAGAAGGGGTGATCACGTATCCCCCTAATCACCAGGCTTCATCCGAACCTTAATGATATATACAAAGGATTTTGTACAACTCGGAGATTCTATCTTACATGCTCCAGCCACACACCAACCAGAATCCTGTAATATAGCTATTGCATGCTCTCGGAATGCCTTTATGAGTATCACCGGACAGGTCCTAATGAGACTTTGAATTCAAGCATAGTTTGAAATCGTGCGAGGAAGGGCAGAAAACCTCAATATTATGAATTGAGTCATAATATTGGTATATATGTTTGGTCGATCATTTCCCGGTTCAGAGAGATGACAAGGTAAAGTCCCTTTACATCAGATTTGCACTCCTCCTACTGTATCTTGCTCTCGTATTCTCCCGCTGGAGATATATGCAGGAATCCAAGTTCCTGGGTACCACCAAAGGAAGGAACTATAAAGATAAATGTTGATGCAGCCTTCTGTCCAAATTTCGGGGCTTCAGAAATTGGAGTTGTAGCACGGAACAATCAAGGTATCGTCATTGCCGCGATCAGTCCACCCATCGAAACATGCCAGGATGTGGTGGACGCTGAAGCTGCATCCATTCTTCCGGGTCTTAGACATGGATTAGAGCTGCATGTAGAGAGTCTGGTCTTGGAATCTGATTCTCAGGTGGCTGTTGAAGCAGCTAGGAACAAGACTCCAAACAAGTCACGACAGTGGAGCATTTTCAAGGATATTGAGGAAGCCAAGTGTGGTATTCCTATTTGTCTTCTGTCTTTCACTAGGAGGAAGCTCAATGGTCTGGCTCATGGCTTAGCCCAACTAGCTAGTCGGTCTGGTAATCACTGGGTTGGTGTAGTGCCTGATCTTATTGTTGAACTTGCTAAGTTGCTATGCAAGATGTTGTAAACACTGTTATTGAGTAATGAGGAGCTTTCCCCCCTCAAAAAAATAAAATAAAAATATTAGTATATATGAGTGGTGGAAAGAGGAAAACCAATACACAACTTTGACCGTGACACTTACTTCACAGACAAGACTCCCCATGGGAAGATTCTAGACTTATGCTACAAAACATGGCCTCCTTTTAGGTTGGTCATGTCATGATAACATAGTGTAACATAAAGAAAGATGAAACTCAAATGGAATCGACAATATCAATGAAAATCTAGGGGACGTTTGTGATGAAGGGCGAAAAATCCTTCCCCTTTTGCGTCCGGTCCTAAATATGGGTATCTCTGACGATGATGGGAACACCCTGCCATTGTTGGCACCAAGGAGGTAGTGCATGGTGGGAGTCTCCACCATGAGCAACCACATTGTGATGTCCTCATCAGAGAATTAGACCATGCATGGTGCCACCACATATGCGATCTTAGGATGGAACCACGTGATGATCGTGTCGGCCTACAACTGGCTCTGTCTCGTTGATGAGCCACATATCCATCAGTGTTAGATCGTTGATGAGCCACATGGCAACTGACTGCAGTTGAAGATGAATGGATGACTAAGATTTAATTTGGCTCCTAGCTAGTATGCACCAATTTCTCGCTTGCAAATACTAGTTTGTATGACACCATGATCGGTGGAGATGCACCAACATTCTGGCAACACTAAAATTTCAAAATATTTGGCTAATGTCAGCAACCCACTCTCGTCGTGTTCTAACAAACGGGGAAACATATATTCCCTTTGTCCAACAAATACAAAGGATATTGTAACTTTATCTAAATTTAAATGTATCTATTTACATATACATCTAAATTTAGACAAAGTTGAGAAATCTTTTGTTGGATGGAGGGAGTACAAAAGATTTTATGTAAAAGAAAAATTATGATACATGGGCACACCCTATAAGAATCTTACTCTCATGGGCGGGGCCCCACGTCGATGCATGCATGCACTCTACGCTGAGATGAGTTAGCTCATCTTGGGGTGAAGTATATGATCTGCTCCGGTGCCTACGTACAAATATCGACCGATATTGTGCCGTTTGGCTGTTGCTGGTTCGCCGCCGTCGCGTCTCTTTGCAATGGTGCCGACCACCCGATATTAGCGTCATCGTGGGTAGACTCGTGACGCCACCTCCATGAAATACGGTAGTACGTCCACGGTTTGTCCTCGATAGCTAGGAGGTCCTACCATAACACATACGCGCATTTTTTCGATAAAGAGAATATATTAATTCAAAGATACCAATACCCTAATGATAGTATGGATGTACGCAGCCAAAAAAAAGAAAAAAAAAACTAAGAAAAAAAAGTCGCTACGGTAATCCAGCCCTAGCAGCAACATTACAACCACCACCAATGCAAAACCTAAATTTCAGGCTCCCCAAAAGCGACACATCTAAGAAGGGAACGGTGCACAAACGCCATCATCGCCCGATATCTTAGGTCACCCTGAAATAGTCTTCGCTCTCAAAACAATGCTTCCAACAAAAGCCATTGCCAGACACAACCAATTAAGACCAGACCTTGGATTTTCACCATGAAAAGTAAGACTCTGAACTTCGTCCATGTTGTCGCCTCCACTTGCATAATGTAGATGCGAAACCCGGAAACATGAAGCAAGCAAGCTCCTCAACAGTGCAGAGACTGGAATCACCATTGCTAGTCCTCCAATCCAACCATCATGATATTCTCTGCTTCTGACTTCAGCATGGACTAAAATGTCATCTGATTGAAACACATAGCAGAGCTTCGCGCCGCTCCCTCCAAACCCAAACGATCGGAATAAAATCATGAGTGCGCACGACCGGATACCTCTCAGTCCAGTAAACTCCAGGCATAAGGTGCACTGTTACATTCGCCGGCGGAGCCTTCCGAAACTCAATACTCTAGCCAGATCAAGAAGGACATGCCTCAGGCAGATCTTCATCTTCGCACAAGAGAAACCCTAGGACAACCACCTTTATTCAAAAGTCGCGCCAACAGCCCCCGCGCCATCGGCCGACAGCAGAGGAGCAAATGAAGTGTCGCGACCGAGGAATGGGCAACCTGCTCGGCTAAACAGGCAGCCAAATCAGCCCCAATCGGCCCAAATGGCCCAGATCGGGCCCAGATCCCACCACCGCCGCCGTCGGCCACTGCCAGCCACCACATCCATCTGCGCCGCCCAACGCATCCCTCCGCTGCAGATCGTCGAAGCCCGTCGACACCTCGCCCCACCGCCTTGATGCGAAGCCGTGCGCGCCCTCCCCTGCCCTCCACCTTTGGCGAGAATGGTGCCGTCACTGCCGCCGGCGAGGGCAATGACAGCGGCCAGGCTGGGCCAGAGAGGGATTGCCTAGAGACGGCGGCGCGGATCCTCTAGGATCACCCGGACGGGGGCGACCCAAGAGGTTGGGAGGTTAGGTTAGGGGAACCACCACGTCATGCATACAGGAGGAGGCGAAAATCCAACATGTACGCGCATGCTAGCTTCACGTCGAGAACTAAAAGATACTTTTCGCCGGAACTGACGTACTAGATAGCTCGGTGGGAGGCACGCCAGCTTCTGCCCAGCCAGATCATATTCAGACTCGTCACACACTAACATAATTGTTTGTGTTTGCTGATGTTTTAGATTACACAAGTAGCCATCATTGTTAAGTTAATTGACTTGTGATTCCATCGTCTGATCCCACGCTCGTGCAAACCACCTCCCTCTCCTGATCCCTTTTGCACCGCCTTCATCGCCGTCTGGCTCTAGTGACTCCTTGCATCGCATACCACCACTTCGACCCGACCTTGGCTCAGTTTGAAACTTCTTTGCTTTAGCTGGACGCAACCGGTGAGATTCAGTGTTACCAATACGTTTCATTGGCCATGCGTTCTCTAGTCCACGCCAACCGCCATCACGACATGGCCATGCCTTGGCCGTTTGGTATATAGCCATACCTCGATCACCAATCAAATTGATCTACCCCGCCTTCTCTAATTTGTAGTTCAGCCATTGTTCACGACGTCCAAACCCATTGACGCCCTTGACCATGCTCGAATCCTTGACTATCTCAATGTGTTTTTCGAAAAATAAAATGCACGGACATATATTGTATATCCTACAAGAGAGAAAGAGAAACAAGAGAGGGTTATATACTATGTGGTTTGCTTTTACCATGTAAACAGTAAAAAATCAGAGCATCTCTAGCATATATTGCCCGATCCGCAAATTATTTGCGGGTTTGGGCCAAAAAATGACTTGAACATATGCGCCATACCAGCCCACATCGAAAAACTTTATGCGGGAACCTTAAATGCACCCCGCGAAACGCTATATATGTCGTGTTGGATGGTGTGAATATTGTATTCCACATCGCTTTCTCTACCGCCACCGACGCTTGATTGTTCGATTCTGGTCGATTTTGGCCGCCATTCTTAAATCACCGCCACCACTCTCTCCTCTCCGCATGCTCCACCCTCCCACCATGGCGCCACCAAGTTAGTTGCGTGGATCACGGATTTTGTTGCCGCGCGGCTCGGTGTTGGCGAGGCGCGCACTGGAGACCTCGCCCGAGCGGCAGATGCGCATCTACGACCAAGCGCGCCGCCGTGGAGCTTTGTCACCTGGAACGACATCCTCCCTCGCCCACATGATGGCGAGGCGGGGCCTTCACGGGTGCTTGTCCCGGTGGCGCACAAGTCTCCTTCGCTTCCACGCATCGAGCTCGACAACAACACTGAGTAGGACGAGGACGACACGGCGCGGGAGCAGCGGACCTCCCCATAACCCGGCGCAACACCCTCATGATGGTTGTCACCGGCGTTTGGGAGAAGGCTAAGCGCCTCCGCGAAGCGGCGGAAGAGGAGGAGCGACAGTGTGCAGGCCCCCGGAGGCGTCCATTTGATTAGAGATGGCGAGGCACGGCTAGATCATCGTCAACGACTCCGTGTGAAGCTCTACCGCCACCACCGCTGCCCCAAGTCTCAATGAAGTTAGTTAGTACCCGGGCTAGCTTAATCTAGTGTGTAGGAACTAGTTTATAGTTAGTTCCTATTTTGGATCTTTTGAGATAGTTTGTAAATTAAAGTGAAATGGAAGAACAAGCTTGTATATATGACGCGAACTACTTCCAGCTCGAATTTGCAATTCATGTTTGACGTATCTGTTCGCGACCATTTTGGAGATACAAAGGTATGATACGGGATACTGGTTCGCTCGAGTTTGCGGTATGTGCTAGAGATGCTCTAAGCTTGTATGTGTATAGTATATGTCAATACGGGGCCTAAAGACATGTTAATAGTAGTAGTACGTATATATGCATGGCCGTATAGAAAAAAATAGGGCAATGAGACTGTTGGTTCTACATTCCGCTATTAGAGCACGCGCGCTGCAAAAAAACGCCTGGTATGCAGCGCGCGGGAGGAAAATAGGCGCTCCAGCAGGCGCGGTAAATGGCGCGGCGCTGCAAATTTTTTTGGACGCGCGGTGTTTTGCGCAATCCGGAGCGCCATATGTGACGCGTCGGCTACAGCGCGCGGCAACGCTCTGCGCACGCGCGAAAAGCCAACGCCAGGAAATCCCCCCCCCCCCCCCCCCCCCCGCCCGCGCCCTCATTTCCCCACCGACCGCCGCCGCGAAATCCAGCCGCCGCCGATCGATTCCGCCGCCGGCCCCGCTACTGCGCGCCGCCGCGGCGTAGATCCGCCTCGCCCGCGCCCCCTCCCGGCAGCGGCGGCCGCTCTGCCGCGCTGTGACGCCCGCGCCGTCGGCGACGGGCAGTAGTCGGCACTCCTCCTCCGCCTCCTCCTTCCCGGCGCCGTCGCGTTCTCCTCCGCGCCGCCGTCGCCATGTCGTCGTCGTCTTCGAGCTTGCTAACAACATGGCGCGACCATGGTGCTCACCGATTTGCTCGCAAGGTATGCACCTCCACCGGCCGGCCTCTATTAGCATATGTTTTTTACTCGCCAATTAGCTACAATAGTTAGTTGTAGTTAAGTAAGAGGTAAGAAGCAAACCCAATTCCACGATGCACAAGCGGCGGCTAGAAAAGATGTAGAGAGAGCATTTGGGATTTTGGGATTTCGCAAGCCCAATTTGCCATTGTTAGAGGACCGGCTAGATTTTGGGACCATGAATGTCTTTGGTATATCATGACCGCGTGTGTCATCATGGATAACATGATTATAGAGGATGATCGCGGGAAAGATGTCGATCATACCCACTACGACTTGATGGGGGTTCCCGTGCAAGTGAGGAGGTCCGCACATAGGATTGCTCGGTTCATTGCCTCATACCATGTCATTCGGTGCAACGACACACATGATGAGCTTCAAAAAGATCTCATGGAAGAATGGTGGAATTGGAATGGACAACAGTAGTTGCATACTTATTGTATTTGTTTGAAAACTATGTGTTGTATTGTCTCAAAACTATGTTGTATTGTTGTATGTTGGACGTGTTGTATTTGATTTGAACAATGTATTGTATTTGGATGGTACATTTTATTCGTGAATTTTATATGGTTGTTTGATCTTGTTCGATGCATAGTTGTGTTTGTTTGCCGTTTGCGTCGCGCCGCGCGCTGCAAAATAGAGCCTCCGGCGGAGGTGCTTTTTTGCGCGCCAACGCGCGCTGCAAAATGGAGCATCCGGCGGGGAAAAAATCGCTCCATCGCGCGCCAACGATTTACAGCGCGGCGGCAGCGTCGTATAGCGCGCCGAATTATAGCACGCCTTTTGGAGATGCTCTTTGGTTTCGGAACCATATATAGCGCGGGAAAACGAAATCTCGGAACATAGCACGCCACGCATATTTGATTTTGGATTTTGGCCGAACCTACAATTTAGGCCCAAAACCGGGAGCGAAATATTTTAGCCAGTCCTAGCTCCTCCCTATTTTCCCTATAGCCCAAGCGGGAATTTTGCGTTAATTCGGTTTTTGCAACCCTAGTCCCAGCGCCGCCTAGCTACATCTCCTGATCTCCTTTGCTGCCGCCTCGGTCGTGGGACGATTCCGGCCACCGCTCACCACCACCCCGGCTCCCCCTCCTCCCACTCTCTCGATTCCATTGCGTGGAACCACCGAATCGCCATCCCAACACAAACCCTAGCCATAAGATCCCTGCTATATGGAGGAACATGAGGATAAAGCTCCGATCTTGGCGTCCGCGGCGGTGCGGCGGCGGGTGGTAGTGATGTGACACGGCGATTCATGCGACCGGCTGTTCGCCCCGGCGACTAAGGTATTGATTATACTAACCCAAATCCAAAATTACCTATACCCATGCATCTGGTTTCGTATTTACCCATACCTAGAATAATTGTGTATGGTCCAATGGATATGGGCAAATCCTTGGATAAGATCGAGGAAGCGGCGGAGGTTGAAGAAGTACGCAAAAGGAAAAAAAAAAAAAGGATTGATTTGGTGGCTGTCGCAGGCTCTCAGCTGCTGGTACGATGCTGCCCGCTGCTGGATCTCTGGCCGGCGGTCGGTACGCCCTGCTTCCACCCGGCTGCGGGTGGCGGCTTCCTTTGGCGCCCCTATTCCCTTGCCGAGCGCCGCTCGTGGCTGGTGTCTGGTTGGGACGAGCGAGTCCTACTTTAGATAAGAGAGAGATAGAGGATTTTAGGGAGTTATTTTTCTTCCCTTCTGTTTCCTAACGGGTGAGAGATTGAATGAAGTGGACAACCTGGGTATTACCCTCTCCATACCCAAATAGAAATTAGTAATTATATTGTCACCTGTACCCTACCCAAACCATCTGTGTATGGATTTGTATATGCGCATTGGGTAAACAACGCGTTACCTCACAGCGGCCAGATGGCCGTCCTCTTCCTCTGCGTACTTGACCAGCGTTGGCGCGGATACATAGCTGGACTGATTTTTTTCATTGGTAATGTACGTGGCTTGTTGTCTCTGAAATAAATAAAAACATTTTCTCCTTGATGCGAATTTGTTGGGTGTCTAGTAGCAATTGGTCGGTTTCTATAAAGTATTTATAATTACTTGGGTTTTGAGGATTCAAGAACTGCAGAAATAATAATGCTGAATTGATGATGTTGACTAACATATTAGCTAATATGCTTTCTCTGAATAAGCTAATTAGTACTTGTTATGGCTAATATGGTGTCAACCTTCAGTGGAGATTCTTGCCAACTGATCAAATTTAATTTCCTTATGGAATGTTTTCATAAAAATACAAGTTGATGAAAGTAATGCACACCCTGATGTACTCTATGCACATGGGGTTGTTACTGTGGCTCTTTGTTTCATGAACGTACTCTATGCGCAATAGTCTCTATGAAAGTGGCGTTGTACTTGCGGTAGATCAGGCTTTCTTAGAAAATTCTATATCATGATTAATTTCATTAGACTTTTACCCTTTTGTTTCTCTTTGCTTATGTGCAATAAAAATATGGGTTTGGTATCCAGGAAGTGATGCTACGCCCATGATTGAGTAACGGCTTTAGACCCTACAAGAATAAGAACGGTTTAAGAAAGTGCAGGTAATTAATCAATTGATTGTAGTCCCATTACAAGAAGTGCACAGCTCTGAGTGAATACATGATGACCAAATATGAGGCCATTGTAGTGGAGAGTGAAGATCAGTTATTGGGAGTCCCATGCGTCTATGCATGGTTGTACCTCAACTTTTATTTGTTCAGTGTTGTACGTGAGCACTTCTTTCCTTCAGCTACCGTACAAATTATGTCCCTTTTATCTAAATGTTTGTCCGGTTTTCTTCAATGTTTAGTAGCGCACATTGTTTTGTTTAGAAAAATGATAGTAATAAAGGTTCTAGTTTACTAGTGTGTTTTGTTGTTTTCTATTTTAAATTCAGTTAAATTGTGTATGCAAGCAGTATCTGTTCAGCTCATAAAGATCTTGTCTCTTTGCAGGATCCCACCAATTCAAGGATCAGCAATCATGACCAGGAGATAGAGCAAGCATACATTGATCTTCTGGATTTGTCGAACCAAACTCTTTGGTTCATGTTAGAGCTGCAGTAGGTTCCGTTCATTTCTCTCTATTTTTGCGGCAATGCTACTATGTAGTAGTCCATAATGTATGTTCCAGGTTTTCTTACTTTATGCATAACTTCCTGTAGGCTTTACTGGAGTGAAATCAGGCTGCAATGGATGCAAATGTTACTACTACTGTCCAATCTTTCTCACTCAAATGAAGAGATTGATAAGTGGTTGGTAGTTGAGAAAGTGCAGACAAGTAGCCATTTGCAACGTCAGAAACGGTGATGATAGTACCTAGGATATTATGCATGCTACAGTGTCTAGTATAGCAGCACATCTGAGCATTATTCTATCATGCACTTGTATGCTTATCATATCATGGAAGTTCAATTTGTTGTGCTTTTGTTCGATCATCTAAGCTGCAGTATACTAATTTCCTAAATGTCCTTGAGCTATTGAATTATTTGTTCATTTGTTCATATTTTTATTGGGTTTCATCTTCACAAGGCCCCTATTTTTTTTCCTTTCCTGATTTTCTACTTACTCTTGATTTTTGGTCATGAAACACGTACTCCATATCATATTCTGATGTTGATTACAATTTCTTTTTATATTGAATTGTTTGGTCACAGACTTGGGCGACAAGGAATTGTCATGCAGGAAATATGTTTCTCTTTATTTTTTCACACTTGGTTAGTAGAACTATTTCACCTTGAAGCTACTGAAATTGAAATTTTAGACTAGCAAGTAGTAGGCACTTGGCAATGTTGTTATGTTTGATTGAGTCAGGATTTGAGATATCATTAGTAGACTTTTTTGTAGTTACTTTGTTTTTGTTCATTACATCATAGGTCGTTTAAGTCATCCTGCTGAAAAATAATTAAAGTACTAGTTTGCAATGCATCTTGGTAGGTAGCTCGATGTTTGATTAGCCTTGGTAATTTGCACTTAGTTTATTAAAGAGGTTGTATTTACATTGTTTCACATGTCCTCCAGCATGTACATCTCCCCATCTTGATTATTAAGGATTGTGATACTTATCTTATTTCACTTCCAGTTAGGGCTGTCAACGAGCCAAACTCAAGCGAATATAGGTCAGCTCGGCTTGAGCTCGCTTTACATCACGAGCTAATTTTTTCAGTTGAGCTTGCTCGCGAGCTAAAAGGTCATTTCGAGCTCGATTAGTCAAAGGCTCGATGAGCTCTCAATGCTCGTTAACAATTTGTTTTTATCTCAATTAAAAACTCACATGTGCATTTGATGGCTTGCCAAATGCTACACGTTGATGCTATATAGACCTCATTTTATAGCCCGGGGGCGCGACCCCTGCTTGTTGTCGGTGAGCGAGGTGGTACTAAACGATACACCCGTGTTTGGTGTGGGCTTCGGCTGGGAGGGACATACTGCGACAATGGACTGTACCAGGCTGCTAAAGCCCAAAAATTTCTCTCGTCTCAAGAGGACATGCTTGCTAGTAATCTATTTTTCTAGAAAAGAAGGATTGGCTCGTGAGCTACCATATAATGGAACGATTGATTCTTGCCATGGACTGAAGCTCACTGGGCTCACATAAACAAGGACGGCAGGCCTAAGATAGAATAACACAATAATTTCCTTCAACCATCATGTCAAAGTTTACCTATATATCGTGTCCCTACCGAGCTATACCGAACGTTCGAGCTTGAGCTCATGAAGCTCGCGAGCCTCAGGACATGCTTGAGTTTGGCTTGTTTAGCTTTCGAGCCGATCTGGAGTCAAGCTGATAGCGAATCGAACTCAAACGGTTTGTCGAGCTCGAACTTTTTTGACAACCCTACTTACAGTTATCAGATATTTTTATATGAACACTCAAATTATCGTTTTCTTAATGAACATGCTCTGTGCCCGTGTAATGCTTAGAGTAGCGTGTATGTGTGTTTACTGTGTTGAGCAATAGTTTCTTGTGCCATGGAGGATTATCTTTCTTGGCTTATTGTTGTGCAGGTCATGGACGGGGCGAGCTTGTTCAAACAGTGGGTGTTGATTCTGCAGCTCTGGCCCTGATTACAGAGACCGTGTGAGCCGGTGGTTGGCGCGGATGGCTGGTACATCACGATGGTGGTAGGGAAGAATACATGGTCATACCCATGGGCTTGAAAAAAGGTGCATTTTTTAACATTCCAACAAAATGACTGGATGTTTATAACATGAAGATTACGAGGAATAAAAAAATGACATAAATGTTTGTTCTTTCTATTTTTGTTTATACTGTGATGACTTTGTAAGATGCTACAACGAAGTACAACATAGTATTTTCTGTTGCTTGTTTTTCGGCTGATTTCGTGCAGATGATCTGCTTATTTTGGCTTAGGATAAGTTGATTAAATTGTATGCCTAGGCCATCTGGCTGGCTCACTGGTATGCTTACTCCATATTGCTGCGGTCATTGGCACTGTATTTAGTGCTTATTAGGTAAGCTACTAGCTTTAGTGGTTCTGGATATTCTGCCAAGGTTGTGTTACCTTATTGACCTTCTCTAGTTGAGTCTAGGTGCTAGGTTTCGTGATCTGTGCTTACTTGGTATTTGGTTGGAACACTCTTGAACCAAACTAACAGGCCATGACATCAAACATGAAAGTACTTCCTAGAGTGCGATTAGAAGTAGTTTGGTTTTGTCGCTAGATACTGAGGTTCAAATTTGGTGGTGTGGATCAGCAGGGAAGTGTAGTCAGTTGTGCATATATGTTAGTGTCTTGGTTGGGCTTTGGGCTGGGTGGCGGTTTGAGGTTTTGTGGATTGAATGTTGTAGAAAGATGTGTTTTTCTAGTAAACCTGATCTTTTATTTAATGTGGGCTTAAGCGAGGCGCTTTTGTTCTTATTCGAAGATGGGTTTTGGCACATTGTTGTTTTGTGAGTGATTGAACACACAGTAAGAATCTTCCTACGTAATATGAATTCCGTTTGCCTTATTGATACTTGTGATCCTGCTTTTTATATTGAAAAGACAGATTTAAGCTATTGTTGAATTGGTACCCGACTTGGAGATAGTTTGTAGCTACTTTGAATATGAATTTTGGAACCATACCAGTTCCTTCAACTCAAGTTCTAAATAAATGAATTTGCACCGCCTATGCAATTAGGTGATGCAAATATTCTGACAACCTTTTCTTAATTTTGTAATTCAGGTAGATTCTTATTTGTTTGGTACGTTAGGTCTGACGGAGAGGGGAGTGTGACGCATGTGGCTTCATGTACTACAATTTTGGTTACTTGTAATAATATTCGGTAGTCGATGACATTGTTGGGATACTCCAAAGAGGCTAGAGGACCGTAAGAGTGTTGCAATTGTTTGGTTTTCATTTCTGATCGAGTTGCATAATTGAATATCCCATGAGTTTATTTCATATTATTGTTCATTATTGTCTATTGTGATCTTAATGTCCAAATAAGCAGGCTCGTCATGCCGAATTTTCCTTGCTAAATAGCTCACATTGCTATTGTGATCTTAATTGATTGATTAAGCAGCATTGCTAGTACAACTATGTATGTTAACCTCAATTGTTAAACATTTTTCCTAATCATTTTCATTTTGTATTTAATTATCTATTGTGGTATAACTATGTAAGTTGAATATATGCCATTTTCAAAAGCATGTTTTTTGTACTCTATTTCTGTCGTATTGTCTCTTACAAGTTAAATTGACAATGTTATTTGTGTGTAGACCAATGGCTATGGGATATTCGGTCTGGCGTGACCTGGTCCAGCTCTGGTCGTGAGGAGGAAGACGATCTGGACATCATGGATCCTAACCACCATGACACCCCGCAAAAGGTATCTCTCCTGCTTCCAACCACCACTCCAAGATGGTGTTTTTCCTATTCTGGTGTGCTGCTCTAGTCCAGCTTCTCATGATAGTAATTGTTCTTCGACCTAGTCCTTATGTTTTTCAGATCCAAGTGAAACTAAATTGGTCAAAAATGTGGTGGTTTTCTTTGGCATCTGGGAGATCCTTGGGTCGAGTACTTGATAGAGGAGAGCCACGATGCATCCCAGGAAGTAAAGGGCCTAGCCATGGAAGCCATGTCTCTAAAGGTAATATTTTCCCTCCTTTGCACTATCTAACTAGTTTGGACCAGATCCATTTTGTTTTCTAATCTGCCGGTGTTGCTTGGCAGGGATGGCCAAGGCGTTCATGATGAACCTCAACAACCATGTATGGTACTAGAGGTATGATACGAAGGCAGATCAAACAACAAATGTGTTCCTTATTCTGTTGTACAAAGAGAGCACAACCTTCTGTACCGCCCACAACAACTAACTAAGCTGATATTAACATTCTTGTTTTTTATATGAGCAATTGTGTTGGTTAAAATGAAGAAATATGTTGATGCCATCCGTTATGATGCCAATGCTGATCTTGAGGTGATGCCTTTGGTTCCCTATTACCTCCCGTTTTTTCTCTCTAGCTCAAGTTCATGCACGGCGCATGCATGATGAAGGTGTCCAGAGGCAGAGATTTTGATGTAGAATTGGTAAGTTTGATCATTTCACCTCTAGCTATGGAAACCTTTTATCCTTGTTTAGTGCAACATTATTATTTCAGTAAGATCGTACCTTATATGTATCCCTTTTAATTCCATGTGTATTCACATCATCTGGTTCAATACCTGCTATATGGATCAATATTGCACGTAGACTTTTTTTTTCTGCTACGACCAAACTGAGTTGTCTATGGTTGTTTCAAGTTCTTCTGCGGCCTTCTCCGAGGGATCATGAAAACTGAGAAGAATGCAACACCTTCTATATTGGTTCATTTTGCTTCTATGCTTCCCTTTGTTGTCCTAGGAGTATGGATTGGAATTGCATTGACGGAAGATTATTCCCATGTTAACATAGGGGAATATATGATTTCAAGCATGCAGTATCTTATTGTCTATGATTAATGCATTTATCAGTTTTTTATGCATAATGGTAAATTAAAGAAATACTAGTCTTCCATTGTATGAGAAAATTTACGTGTGCCAATTTTCTTCATAATGGTCATCATATTATGTAGAATTGTTATTCTGTATATCAGTTTCCTCTTTTTGTTGATTTCTTTTGAATCGATATGTTAGTTGTTACTTCTGTGCTTATAAACCGCATCCCTCAGCTGTCCATGTTGTGTTCATGTCTTATTTAAGTCATATGTATTAAATAAGGAAAATTGACTTTTCTTTTGTCATGTTTTCCAAGATATCATGATTTGTGTGTTCTTACCTGTAGACATCATGCTCTCTTTTGTCTCTAATACCTTACCACACATTTAAATGTGTATTTGAGAAAAACTTGAAGATACCGACCCTGAAATCTAGAACTCGTGAGTTTCAATAGAAGATCAACATGTCTATAATTGTTCCAATCCTCTATTTCATATATACTGCCTTAGTGGTTTATGTACTTGGTATGTCAATGTTTAATATGCATTACATGATTAAGTTCGGATCGCTTGATACTGTTAGCAATATTGTTCGGCTATTTTGTGTGAAAGTATTCTCAAGCCTGAGTGACTCTTGTTTTGTTCATTAGTCGTATGACAATAGGAAAAATGCCCGAGCTTCCTGGGGAAAAGGTTGGTATGTCGTGTGGTCGATTTTATTATTGCAATTCATTTGGTGAACCAAGTGGTAATTCATCGCAAATCCAACTGACATTGTTTTTGTTTCATTAATATTTCTTGTTGAAAGTTCATGATCATTCCTTAACATTGTTTTGTTTTCATACTAGCACTAGTCTTGTCAAGCACAGGTGTAGTTATCATGGAAATGATTTACTCTACTCAGGTGTGTGGGAACCACCCGTCTAGCCTTTCCGGTTTCTTGCAAGCTTATCGTTACCCCCATTTTTTCATTTCAGTCCGTCCTCTAGTGTCATACTCCCTTTGTTCTAAATTACTATGCACACTACTTTTTACCGATTTTTCCATATTACTCTATGCGATGGTGTCCTGGAGCCACAGTTTGTGAAATTACCCGTCCACTTCTGTTGGTCGTTTCACCTCCTTCCTAGTTATACTCATGGGTTCTCATTGTCTCCCCATATTCTTTCCGATCCAATCTGCAACTGTCTGCCTTCTCTTAATTTGTTTGTGGCCGGCTGTGGGAAGAGAGGCATCAGTCTTAAGGGGAAGCGGAGTGGAAAGAGGTTGGAGCGGAGTGTGTGGCTAGACAAGGCGATGGGGAGCGTGCGGCTGGATGTGGGATGGATTGGTGCGCAGCCGGCCACGGTGAGGAGGAGCGTGATGGTTTGCACCATGGATCATTGAGTGTCCATCCTCGCCGACACGAAGCACGACAGCATATGAGATTGATATGAGGTGCTCGTGGGCTGCGCCATGTATCAGTCTGTGGCAAGCCTCGCCGACGAGGAGTGTGACGGCTGTGCCAGGAATCAATACACGGCCAGCCAAAGTGACGAGTAGCGTGAACTTGCTTCCACGGCGCAGCATGCGGTGGAGCTGATGAAAGGTGCATGGCGCGACAACGAACTGGTTGTGGGCATCGGAATGCAACTCGACCACAATGGAAAGATGGTCATGAGCGTCGTCAAGCAGTTGGACCAATACGGCAAGCCAGGCATAAGTGTGCGGCCAACCATAGCGTTAGCAGGAAGGAGTGCTGCTAGTTGTGCACGCAGTAGTACTAGTTGTGCATGAAAATTGTTCAATGCCATGACACTTAGCTTAGGGAGAAACTGGTACACCAACTGCGTGAAGGTTCTCTCTGGTTGCTCTCCTTGTATTCCCGCTTTGGCTTAGACGCATGCTAAACTGGAATAGAGGGATTATATCTTCATGGTTTTGTTTGTTTCGTTCCTTTTCTGCTTGCTGATATTATGTTTTCTACTCCCTCCGTTCCTAAAAAAACTTCTCAACTTTGTCTAGATACGGATGTACCTATAAGAACGGAGGGAGTATTAACTGTTAATTTATCCAGGTGATTTGTTGTATTTAAGCGATGATAATGAAAATATATTTTGCATTAGTTAATTGTCCAAGTCATTTGTTGTATTTAATCGATGATAAAAAAAATATAGTTTGCATTAGTTAGATGAGATGTTCTAGTTTATAGAAGATAGAGATCCTGAACTTTTATGTTGGAATAGGTTGTAATAATTTCTTGATAAATATATTACAACATATTTTAAAAAACCAATGTGATAGCATGAGGTAATTAATAGTTAAAACTTTGGATTAGTTAGATGTATATCAAGGTCTGGAGCATTTGATATTATTATTTTTATTGGTCGATATCTTGACCTGTGATGCATCCCATGGATCTAACTGTCTCAAGCATGGTCATCTGAAATATCATGTTAGGGTTGTTAGGTTGTTACAACTATATATGTAACATGATATGCCTATCAAGTACTTCCTATGGTCCAAATATGTTGATGTAGATTTCTCTAGATACACATCTATCTAGACTGTTAGTGTGTAGATACATGTGAATCTAGACAAATCTGCGGCAACTAATTTAGAATGGAGGGAGTATGTAGTATGACAGATGCGTTTGTAACGAAGTATGATGTAATAACAAGAAATAGTGTACATTAGAGTAGTCCTGCTGACTTGTACTAATTGTTCATAAATAATCACATTTTAATTTTGATGTAGATCGACATACATAGAACTTTTAACTTTTGTGTGCTAAATTTCTCTCCTTTCGATGAGCTGGCATGTATTTGGACTTGTACAATGGCATTTCCCCATTGTCTTCACAAGAGATCACACATCGTCTTAATTTTGTGCTTTATGGTGCAGCTTGTCCGTTAGCGATGCTTTAGTGCAACTTGGTCAGAACACAACACTACATGATATAGTAAATATTTTGTAGGTGTTAGCAAGTGTATGCAATGATACTTGTTTAATTTGGTAGCTAGCCTTCATCTTTGGTGCTATGCTGGCCATTTTGACTTGTAGCTAGCCTACATCTTTGGTGCTCATTCAAGGTATACAAGCAGGTCTATATCTGGTTGCTGCTGCAACTGTTAGTAATGATAATAGATCAAGGTTATTCCTTGAGCAACTAGACAAGAAAACTATGAGGTATGTTACTATGATGCCACATTTTCATCTCACATAGTCAGTTTTAGTTTTGTAATGTATATCGAGTTGTTGCTATGACCTACTACCTGGCCACAGCATAACTATGCCACTATTGTGCTTGGTGCTTCTTCCGCTTATTCATGTATACATACTCTCTTTGGATCGACCATTAATTAGATTCACTAGATGGTTGGAACTATTCAGCATATCGTGTAACACACATCGAACAATATATATTTCTTGCATCTGGGCCATGTGGTGAAGCACATATTCACATTTCCACATCAACATTTTTCTATGGTTTAATATCTTGCATCTGGCCACGTGGTGAAGAACATTTTCTCATTTCATATTTTATATATAGTATACTGGATGGTTATGCAGTCTCTCTTGGAATTTACTGACCTGATGGTTGTCATCATGACAAAGTTGTATCCTTCTGTTTGCAAATGTTAACATTACCACTGTGGTTCACTGGTATTTATCTCCTAGCAGGCTTTCAAACAGAAGTTTTATTGTGGTATATTAAGAGTAGAACTCTATTTTTTAAATGCCATCATGTACTCATCCAACTTCCTAACCCCTGGAACCTGTTGTGGACCATCTACATTCTATGCCATAACAACTCTAGTCTGGATTAAAAATGTTCTTGTAACACTTCGAGACCTCATTTAATGAGTACTCTATTATATTTATTCATTCATATGTGATGAATGATCAGTGAATTTCCCGGATTTTTTTGCTTGCACTTGTACTTGTCCTGAGTATGGAGGGCGCCTTAGAGCTTAAAAGGGGCCATTGAAAGAGCCATACATAATGAAGGTATGGCTAATGGGAACCCGCTAATCATATATATTTCCTTCATTATTGCCCCTTCATCATCTGGAGCTTACTAGCTTACTATGTAACTTCCCCAAAATCTCCGACAATTTATTTTTTATTTGTATTCCACTTGTCTTGCATACCTCAGCAATGAGGACCTGCCCCTAGGACATCAGTGATGCTAAGGATGCCCTAGCTCCATTTCTTGTTGGTGAAACATCTCTAGAGCTACTGCATGGAAGTATATAAAAATGAGGGGGCGACCACTCGCAGTAATCATTTACTTCGTGTGCTTGATTTTATATCTATACTTGGCTAAAGAATATACTTTTGCAATCATCTCTTGAGTTTGTATATTTAGGAGAGAGCTAAGTAGATGATATAGAAAATCTTTTTTCTTTATCTTGGTAGTAGTAGCACAACAAGTTTAGTATGGATTACTTCTACTGGGCCTGGAGTTGGTCAAGGTAGAACTTTTTAATATCCACTGAACAAGAAGCTACATGGGGTTAGTATATCTCTAGTTAAATTTCTTAGCCATACTGATTTTTCATTTTTGGGTATGCCAATCTGAATAATGTTTCTCTAGCATGCAACATATATGATAGGTACTTTTCTTGTATCCTTAGATTTGTTAAATACTAAGTTCCTTCATACTACTTGATTCAGTTGGATTGAATACCTCAACTGAAAGTTGAGTTTATACCTGAAATGTGTTGTTACTAGCATCTAGAGCCTTTGTCTAGTCACCCTAGAACATGGCCAATTATGATTAGGAAATATGTTTATTTGATTTATTCAAATGTATGAATGTTAATTCTATATACCCAGAAGTTGCTATGCATTGTTCGCTGTAGCAGAGTGGAATGGATCATTTGTAGTTCATTATGTTGAACCAAAACTATGCTTGTATACGAAAATTAGGTCGTTGCCTTGTCGTGCATATCATGAATGCCTATATTATACTTGCTTTGAACCTCTGATCCTGGTATTGATCCCGGCTCTGATAGGTTGGAAAAACACCTATGGATGATGCATGACTGGTTGTCGATGACCAAAATTGCTGGCGGGTACTGTTTCCTCATTCTTCTTTCTCTTGGCTGGTTGTTCTCTGCTTCATGGCCTATGTTTTTGTGACTCTATTTTCCAGTCATGATTTTCTGCTTGTGTCACCCTTGGAAGGTTATGTTATTGGATTCATTAGGTGCTTCTCCTACATGAGGTGACTCAGTGGTTGATGATGCCATGATGGATCCATACCATGGATGAGAAGATAGTGATCATCGTGTAACCTGATGGTGTCAATGCATGCTTGCTGTGCAAGAATCGTGCTGGCTATCTTTATGTATTTACATTGATAACATCGTCTTCTTCTGACAAGTGTAAAGAACATGTAATTATTATCCATGGTGTTGTCATATGTGCATTATTTTTAGAATGATCTCCGATGTACCATTTTATTACAGAATTTAGTGCGTTGTATCAGTACAAGTTTCATATGGTTAATCCAATAAAAAAGTTTCATGTAGTTGAATGGATTGACCCATTGAGATCATGGTTTCCGTCTGCTTTCAGGAGAATGCACGTACTAGAAATCCAGTCGTAATTTCTGGCTCCATTTACATTTTTTTGCTAACTAAAGGCAACAAACAAGAAATGCACTGGTCAGCAACGACCAATTTTTTTTTGCTGATTGAGGCGATCTTGTCAATTCAGTTGATTGATCTAGAAAAGAAACAAAAGAAGAGAGGATAAATCATGTGGGAGCTGCATGTATTTCACGGCGAGGACGTAACGTATGCACATTGAGCTCAGCCGCTCAGCCTGACGTAGTCGTGACGGTGAGGCAAATGCATGAATGCAACACATAGTTTTTCCATGGTTGCGTTGAATCATTCATGGCACATATCTTTGGCGCTGTGCATGCGTCAACATTAATTGCAACCGATTCGGTAGTTTCCACAGAATTCCATAGATTAGGGGATTTGATTACAATTAGTAATTCATGGCACCGATTTTTGGCGCTTTGGCATGCGTTAACATTGCAACTGATTCAGTAGTTTCCATAGAATTCCATAAATTACGGGATTTGATTACAATTAGTAATTAATGCGAGAGAAAAAATTGCAGGAGTTTCATTTTCACCTACCCATCCATGTCACCGATCCACGTCAACGGCGCATCACGGCCGTGCATCCTCTCCCATGCTCCCCTCATCCCCTTCCTGACTTCTCGTGATACAATTCCTCCTCTCAGAATCCAAAAAAATGCGGGAAGGATGAAATTGGCGCCAAGTTTTAGAGATTTGAACGAAAACTCGACCTCAAGTTTTTGCCTATAAATATAACGGATGGTGCGGCGCACAACCCAAGGGCACCCAAGGCCGGCGCCCCAAGTACCCCCTCTCCCAAACCCTAGCTACTCCCTCCTCCTTCTCTTGCGGTGCTTACGGCGAAGCGCTGCCGGAGATCTCCACCACCACCGTCACCACGCTGTCGTGTTGGCGGGATTCCGAGGAGGATCTACTATATCTGCTGCCCGCTGGAACGGGGAGAAGGACACCGTCATCAACACCGTACGTGTGATCGAGTGTGGATGTGTTGCCCGATTGTGGCACCGTCAAGATCTTCTACACGCTTTTGCAAGAGGCAAGTGATCGACTACATCAACCACGAGATCTATCTCGTTAACGCTTAGAGATCTTCAAGGGTATGATGATCTTCACCTCGTTGCTACCAACTACTAGATTAAATCTTGACTTGTTATTCATTCTTGCGGTAGGAATTTTTTTATTTTCTATGCTACGAATCCCTACAGTAGAGCCCAGTTATTGGAATCTTGGCACAAAATTCTAACGAAAGTTAAATTGACCGAACACTAATCTAAATCTTAGCTAGCCAAAAATTGGCAAAACCGATCTAGTTTTATTATTGAAGATAGCATAACTTTGCTTCGAAGATAGCATAAATCACTTATAGCCAAAACCCATAACTTGACAAGCAAACATAAAACAAAGGTCAATGATAAAACAAAGTTAGGGGGAGCAAGCACCAACATGGGCACCCCCTACAAAGCCTTGGTGTCCGGTTCAATGGAACCACTGGCTCCACCATTCATGGCCGCCGTCGCTAGCTCCCACGCCTCCAGCTTGGAGACCTTCACGGCACATGTCCCTTTGTTGAACACGTACAGTCGGCTGCTACTCGTTGCCACGTGCTCCGGGTACACACGGGCCGTCATGCAAGTCCTCCCACCGTCGCCGAAGCTCTCCACCACCGTGTGATCGATCTGCATTTGACCGTACATGCCGTGTTAATCATCTCAGCTCATTTGGTACCGTGTCAATGTACGAAACATGTTTTGTTTGCCTTGGTATTTTTCCTACCCCCTCCGTCCCAATAGAGGTGATGCACTTGTTTTGCGTATCCAAACTTTGACCAGTAATTTGATAAGTAAAATATTTGTCAGTTGTTACAAAAAATATACCATTAGAAGTTTCATTCAAATACAATTCAATGGTCTAACATGCATAACATATAATTAATATTTAGTTGACCAAATCAATAGTGTGCGCCTTTTAAATTGGGATAGATTGGAGTAGGGGTTCAACTCACCAGTGTTCTGAGCGACAAGAACTTGTCCTTCTCCACGTCCACGTCCAGAAATGCTCCGTAGGATGTCTTGTGTACCCCTTCTTTCGTAGATGACCTGTGCATTTTTCAGGTTTGCAAAAAAATGTTCAGCGATCGTGACATTTCTTTACCTAGATGTTTGCAAAAACTAGCACGTGTAACACTGTAATATCTCTTCATCAAAGAAAAGGTTCAATGATGCTTACTTTGTGAGGTCGGTGCACATGAGGACCTTGTACGTGTCAAGGTGCCTGAACACCCTGAAGAACACAGCCGTGTGCTCCTCCAGGTCGGCGGAGGCCATGACGAGCAGCCCGAACGGGCCGACTCCACCGTGCACGGACGCACCCTTCTCCGCGCAGAGCCCCCGCGGATCCAGCAGCCATTTCGGGTCCAATGTCTCGGCATCCTCGAGGTTTGGGATCTCAAAGACGACCTCCACGTCAGCCTGGGAGCTGACGATGCCGGCGATCTCCTTCGTGCCGCCGGCCTCCACCTCCGTCGCCCACTGCAGGCCGACCCGCTTCCTCCGAAGCGTTTCTATCTCCTCCACTGGCCACTGCACAAGCCGCTTCCCGTCGGAGTCCAACCACATCGCCCTTGGGAATGCCTGGAGGCCGGCCCAGCCTCTGGCAACGCCACCGCCGTCCGTCTCGTCGACCCACGCCCACAACACGCGCCGCTTCTTGCGTGCGTCGTAGAAGGACTTGGAGGCATAGAGGTGGCCGTGGTCGAACCGGCGCCAGTGCCTGCAGTCGACGCCAAGCTCGGGCTCCGCCGCCACGAAGGTGTCCGCCTCGTCGTCGTACCGCCCCACCATGTAGTGGTCCTCCCTACCCAGGTCACTGAGCTTGAGCACGTGTGTCACCCCCGGGCCGCTCGGCGTCGACACGTCGAGCCCGTCGGTGCCTCGCTCCGCCACGGGGAACAGGTCGGGGCACTCGAGCTCAGGGATGTCCGGCGAGCTGACGTGCAGCGGCACAGCATTGCGCTCCCAGCGAAGGAAGTCGGTGCTCCGGAAGACGAGTATCGAGCCGAGGCCGCCGACCTCTGCTCCGACGCCGACTCGCCACAGGCCGTCGCGGCCACGCCACGCCTCCGTCGGGTCGCGGAAGTTGTTGCGGGTGACGTCGGCGGGGATCGGGATGACCGGGTTGCAGCTGGGCTTCTCCCACTCGCGGAGGAGCGGGTCGGAGGGGTCCTTTGCGAAGGCCACGTTCTGGACCTGCGCCCTGTTGGTGTCGAGGCCGGTGTAGAGGATGGCTGGCCGGCCGTCAGGGAGGACGGTGGCGGAGCCTGAGTAGCAACCGTTGACGTCGAACGGTGCTGTGGGATTGATTGCATTCTCGAGGGCGGCCCAGTTCACGAGGTCACCGGAGACGGAGTGGCCCCACGAAAGCTTGCCGTTGCCCCATGTGGCGTCGCGGGGATTGTACTGGTAGAAGAAGTGGTAGATGCCATTGTGGTACATTGGCCCTGCCGTTAATAACCAAGATACTAGCTTATTAGCTGATTAATATAAAAAGAATTTTTTCACATAAAACTAGTCACAATGCATAGTATTATATATAAATGCATAGTATCATATATAAAGATTTTGTTTTTGCATAATGCATGGTATCATGTACTAGTATGATAGTACTATATATTACTATTTGCATAATGCATGGTATCATGTACTACTATTATTTATGTTTTTATATTAATCGATTTGTAAAAAAATTAATGTAAATCTATGCACGACATGTGTTTGACATTAAAATTTCACTTTCTAGTACTACGTGCTATTAAAAGTATTTTCCTATAATTTTACTATCATCTCTCTTATATTTAATTGCACTGTAACGTTACTTTTTTTATATCCATAAAATACATGATACTATCTATGATACTTTTATTATGAGTAGTCTAACATCATCTACTTAAGTGCTGCTGTAAAACAATTGATAGTGTAAACGGAGAAAAGGGCCGGAGAAGAAAGAGAGAACAAACGTACCATTGGGATCATTTTGCCAATTCTTCGCGGGTTGGAAGTGGTAGGCGGTTCGGCCATTGCGCGGGTGCTCGATTCCATTCATGGCGCGAATCAGAGAGGAAAACGAAGCTATTGTTGGATGGATTGCAAATTGCACAGTACTCAGCGCAAGTTATAGCCGCTCACTTCTCCAAGCTTAATGCAAGTCAATGAGACTTGCATCCATCCATATGGACAATAATTTAGTTCTTAAATTTGATTTGAAGATTCGCAGAAGATACCAAACATAAAGTACTTGCTATCGAAGTACACGACTTTGCATCCATATAGCTTAAGATATTAGTTTAGCGATCGCTGAAAAGATCAAGCAATGTGCTCGCTGTCTTGGCGTCAAAAATATAAATTCAAGTCAACAAGACGTGCGCCTTCGAAAATCTTTTTTTATATTTCTGCTAGACGCGCTTACCACTGGCTGACTAGGACGAGTGCTAATCAGATAAGATGCTTAGTTAAGAAGTTGTTCACTTAGATGCCACACAACAACCTACCATCCGAACTTTGCCATCGGAAGATTTCTCTCCACCTGTTTAGATACAATCTCTTACGCTAGTACCATCCAAACTTAGGTATAATCTCTCCACCTGTTTAGAATCATCTCCTCTATGGTTGTCGTCCTTTTTTTTTGTTTTTCGATGTGTTGTCTGTGAGGGTGAGCATGGCTTTGTTGTGTTGGTGGGCATGTCCCTTTTTGTATCGTTTTTTGACCCAGTTTCCCATTAATTAGCTAGACACCTTATGCATAATTAATGGATAAACTAAAGCTTTTGCCTTGGTTTCAAAAAAATTGAAATCTTCTGGCGAGGTTGAGAGGCATAGAAAACCTGAGACAAAATCTAGATAAACACGGATCGATATGCGCAGGTTTAGGGCTCAACGATATTGAGGATGAAAAGCACTAGTCTTGGTCTTCATCTATATTGATATGGTGGAAACAAGTACAATGATTTTACAATGGAGGACTCGCCGGGTTTTACACACAACTGGACAAGCTTGATCCTGATGTAGAATAGACTAGGCAACTATCCCCTTGTTGATTCTCGAACGTGTAGGTCTTCTGGTGCTCATGAATATGTCCCCTCTCTCGTCGCCGATCGTCTCCTTTTGTAGTCTTCGTCTAGGTGTCCTTCCCTGATGCAAACCGATTGTCACCATTCTCCTTATTATAGTGGGTTGTGTCGTGTCCTTCCTTCCGAGTTGGTCTTGTAATTCTTCTTTGATCCAAACCAACCAAATTATGCTAATTATTATGAGTGGTTGTTTCTCGGTCAACTTAGAACTAGGTATTTATCCGAGCATATTCATATATATGCCCAATAAAGATGTTCCTGTGCCTTTGTAAGTTGCAATATGAGATGAGCGGGAAGCATGAGAAGATAGGGGTGAGTGTACATGCATATTTGTGAGGCAAGCGTGTGCGTTGAATTGTTTACTTCAAAAAAAAAAAGACGATGAAGATAAGTAAATAGGAGAGATGGGCATGGAAACGTAGAACATATGTACTTTCTATATTTCTTTTGCACAGAATAAACACGACGCGGACTGTTGGCTGACATGTGTTAATCAGCAAACACTCTTGGACTACTCTTCTTTCTTATGGGCTTTCTTATACTACTTACACTATCCTGACAAGTACTTACAATCCTGACATACACAACTAAAGAAATTCCCAAAAATACACCCCCAAAAGACCATAATTTGGCCACGAAAATCCAATCGGCCGCATAATTGGCCATCCACCGAAGGAACTACTAATCACAATTTCCTCCTAATATGCTTGGCGTAGGTGCATGGAGGAGGCAGCGGTGATGAGCCCGTCGCCCGGGAGGTTCACTTTGGCCGGCGCCAGCTCCCACGCGTCCAGCTTGGACACCTTGACGGCGCCGGTGCCGTTGTTGAACATGAAGAGGCGGCTGTTGGCCGTCGCCACGTGCTCCGGGTAGGCCCGCGCCGTGATGACCGTCCGGCCGCCGCCGCCGTAGCTCTCCACCACCGAGTGGTCAACCTGTTGCAAGGATAGAACACATATTAGCACTCCATTTTCCAGTGCAAATAAGCATCGGAATAATCTACTGTATGAAACGAGGAGCTCACCAGTGTCCTGAGTGATATGCTCCTCTCCTTCTCGATGTCAATGTCCACGAACCCTCCATACGGCGGCTTGTACACGTCGGCTCTCGTGGTCGATCTGCACAAGTTAATTCACAGGATGATTGTTAGTGTGAGTATGATTTTTCTGTCGCTGCAAATGCTTAGGTTCAGAAGTGAGAGAGCTCTGTTTTGGCTGTACCTTCTGAGGTCGGTGCACATGAGAACCTTGTACTTGCCATCGTGCCTGAACACTCTGAAGAAGACGGAGGTGTGCTCCTGCAGGTCGCCGGACGCCAGGACGATCAGCCCGAACGGGCCGACGCCGCCGAGCACCGACGCGCCCTTCTCACCGCACAGCATCTGCGGGTCAAGCAGCTGGTTGGGGTCGAGGTTTTCGGCGCCCTCTAGGGATGGGACCTCGAAGACCACCTCCACATCGGCCTGCATGCCGGCGACGCCGATGATCTCGTTCATGCCACCGGCGTTCATCTCTGCTCCAAGCAACCCGACCCGCGTCTTCCTCAGCGTCTCGATCTCCTCGATCGGCCACTGCAGCAGCTGCTTCCCGTCGTCGGAGAGCCAGATCCTCCTCGGGACGGTCTGCACGCCGGCCCAGCCCCTGGCGAGGTAGTCGGCCTCGGGGTCAGACTCGTTGGCCCAGCTCCAGAGCACGCGCCGGTTCTTGCTCGCGTCATAGAAGGACTTGGACGCGTAGACGTGGCCGTAGTCAAAGCGGTGCCATGTCCGGCAGTCATTGTCCGCCCCCACCGGCGAGAAGGTGTCGGCGGCGTCGTCGTACCGCCCCAGCACGTAGTAGTCGCTGAGCGTGACCATCACGCTCTGCTTCAGCACATAACTCGCCGCCGCACCGTTCGAGGGGGTGTAGTCGAGCCCGTTCTGATCGCCGGGCCCTGCCACGGGGAAAAGGTCCGGGCACTCCACCATGCCAGCGTCGCCTGACGAGTATAGCGGCTCGGCGTTGCGCTCCCATTGCCGGAAGTCCTTGCTGCGGTAGACGAGCGTGGACCCCGTGCCGTCCTTGAGCCCCGCGGAGACGGCGACGCGCCAGAGGCCGTCACGGCCAATCCACGCCGTGGAGGGGTCTCGGAAGTTGTCATGTACGACGTCGTCGGGGAGCGCGATGACGGGGTTGTAGCTGGGCTTGACCCACTCGCGGAGGAGCGGGTCGGAGGCATTCTTGGGGAAAGCAACGTTCTGGACCTGGTTGTTGTTGGCGTCGATGCCAGTGTAGAGGAAGACCGGGGTGCCGTCGGCGAGGAAGGTGGCGGAGCCGGACCAGCAGCCGTTGATGTCGAAGGAGGAGTCCGGGTCCATGGCGTTCTCGAGGGCGGACCAGTTTATGAGGTCGACGGAGACGGAGTGACCCCAGGAGAGGTTGCCGTTGCCCCAGGTGGCCAGGTACGGGTTGTGCTGGTAGAAGAAGTGGTAGACACCCTTGTAATACATCGGCCCTGTACATTATTCAAAGGAAAAAAAAATTAAAGAATGTGAGTTGAGTTCCTCTCGCTGTCGATGTCCGTACGGCGGATTGTGCCCAAAAATTGAATGAGCACGGATACGCCGGGAAGGAAGGCCCGCTTCTCCGCGTGTGCGCGCGATGTTGCGATTCGACTAGGCGATGTTCGCAGTTGACTAGGCGCTTTGGTCAAGGAACGAGATTGTTTTTTTTTGTTTTTTTTTGGAAAACACTTGCTTTCCCCCGCGGGATGAGAACCCCCACCGCCCGCCTCCGCCAAATTCCACCGCTGCGCCCTCGCCACGCCGTTCCTCTCCCTCTGCAACTATGCCGCCCCGCCCCTGGGGTTCCTCCGCCACGCCGTTCAAAGGAGAAAAAAAAAAGTGCGCCAGTTGAGCTGAGCACGGGTACGACGGATCTCCGGGAATCGCGGAAAAGAAGAGCGCTACTCGCTACCAGCTGGCGCCGGACGGAACGAAGCCTAATCTGCCCAGACATGCGCGAGGTCAAGGAACGAGACTCTGGCACGACAAGGAGGGCCCCACATTCTTAACAGCGCTTGGACGAGTTGAGCGCACACTGACAGCGACAACTCCCCGCCGCCCCAACCCCTAATTCTAACCCACGGCGTGCAGCGCCGCGCCGTATCCAGGCCTCCATGCGCTTACTTTCCAGCGCCGCCGCGGAAATCGCCGCCGTCCCCGCTTCTCCTGCATCGGAAGCTCCAAGCTGGCGCGGCCATGGATCCTCGAACTGCATCCACCCGGAACTACGGGGCCAGGGGGGCGAGGGACAGGAGAGACCTCCGTCGGGGACTTCCATTGATACGAGAGTCAATCGCCCAAAAGCCCAAAAGCCCTAAATGGGAATACAAGATTTGCCCGTGTCAACCAATTAATCCAAAAAGCCCATCATTACCCTCCGCCTTAACCCAACCAAAAAAAACAATTTCACTCCATTTTTTCCTTTTCTTTTCTTTCCGGCCCACGCCCATTTCCTTTAGCTACCAACATCATCAAATTTCAAACGTATTACTAGAAAAACAACTCAAGCTCGGTAAAAGAACAAAAGATTTACTCGCTCCCCTCCTCCTACGTTCCATAACATGGATGTCTCACCGTTGTCAAAAAAATAAAAATGCGTGTACCCAGACATGCTTTACTGCGTACTTTCTGGACATTCACATCACACAAACAGCAATAAAAGTCCTCACACCACAGCAGCCTCCGCAGACATTTCATTTCAGCATACACATTTCGACGCACAATGCAACTCAAGATTACTAATCAAGCAAAGTGTTACAGCACTGTACTACAAGCTCTGACTTTCCGCTCACCACATTACAAGACTTGAAACACTAGTTTACATCAACACAGCACCAGCCTGCCGCCAACGGCCGGTCCACGACGGAACCAAGCGGACCTGTCGCCGTGGACGACTTTGACACAAAGCCGCCGCTGAAACCCTCGCCTGCATCAGACATTACCACAAACCTGCAGTCACATATTAAAAAAAACAAATACATCATTTGTGTCTATGCACGACTCAAACTGCACCAGACACTTGCTTTTCAAGTTTACAGCTATTCTAATCAAAAGTATCTCAACATAGATATATATAAGTAACCTATTTATTCAATTCTGCATTTTCAACTGCAGCTCACCCACGCCTACAATCAACATACATGCAAAACTAGCGTGCTTCTCACTTCACAACACCAATGGGTATGCAGTGAATATTGCGTCTACTCATCATGTAAAGACAACATCAAGGAAATACTAAGCACAGTCAGGCAAGTCAAAGGACAAAGAGTTTAACCTTGTTGACGATCAGATCAAGGATACCAGAGGTGGAGTCTGCTCTATACAGTGGTGCTGTCCTGCATATAATCAAGCAATAGGTCAGACGAAAAACCACTTGTTTTTGCTTAGTTTGTCATTACACAGCTTTTGAAACTGTACCGAGACAATTTGCAAGCACATGCAGTGTTCACACATATCAATTGGCAATTCAGCTCCAGCAAGAACATACCAATCAAGCTAAAACCAACAAAGGGCATAAACGAATGTAACATGAAATAATTAACTTGCTACTAAAGCAAACTTTGAAAATAAATTCACCAACATCAAGCAACCGGGTCAGGAAACTACTATTCCATTTAGTTACCTGATCAAGTGAAAGATAAGAATAGTTTGCAAAGGCCAAAAATTTCACGATTAATATGCTCATCTGAAGCATACCATTGCAACTCAAATTCATTTATAAGCCAGATTACCCAATTCCATTGAACCCCAGTTAAATTGATGATCAACTTGGTTAAAAAATCATGCATTGATAAACAACTTGGTTAAAAAATCATGCATTGATAAACAACTTTGATCCCTAGTTGCTTTAGAATAACTTAATCAACCCCTTTGAGGCTCCGGAACTGCTAACACTAATTCCATTGAACCCCAGTTAAATTGATGATCATGTATTAGGGTTAGTCCAATACCTTTAACATGTCATATCATTATTCTTGTATGCGCATTGCATCGATGCCATGTGTTGATTGTTATTCTACATTTCTGGTGTTTGCTTCTTCGCGATCGATAGAGCAAGTGCCCGAGACAATGAAGTCTGACAATGACGTAGAACAATAATTGTCCATCGATGAACAAGTCAAGCATGGGATCTCCGAAGATCCATATTGGTTTGTCAGGGACAAAGGCAAGCTCTAACCTGGTTCATATATGGTTTCAAAATGCTTTACTTCTGGGTTCCTACATATTGCATATGATTCCAATATGTTTTATCGGCAGATATAGTTATTCTATGTGTGTTGCATTTACCATCCTTGTAGCCTAAATACTATGATCCACTGCTCCCAGCAAGACTAGGTTTGAGCTCGTGTGCATCGCTAGAGCCGTTGTATCGAATATGCTTAGCCATGCTTAGTTGACTAATTCTGATCCATCCGGTTGATGAATCAAAGCTGCGATTGAACTTAGTATGGCAGGATGACGTGGTAAAATCAGTGATGATAATTAAACTTTCTTAAAGGTTTGGATGGGCCGCCACATGGGGATGTGGTGGTTTGACTCGTTCGCGCCGATACTAGGACCCGAGTTCTCGCCTCCAGAACAATAGACTGAGCGTACAACCACACGGGGCCATGGGAACCCCTTGGCCCAAACTTGCTAGCTTACCCATGAGTCAATTTGTTTGCGAGTTCAATTTCCCATACGCATGGGGAAAAGGTGGAAAAGGTTTTCAAAGTGCATCATACAGGGCGTAGCTAGGGTGAAGGATGTTGGAGGCATTGAACTGGATCTCCTGCGCACAATGACCGGGACCACCTTGGAGAATGGCTACCTACGATGACGGAGTTCCCTAGTTAGTTTGGCTCATGGAATAGGCGAAGCAAGGGAAAGGTTTTGGTCGGCCACCCTATGCCGGCACACCAAGGAAGTGTGTTAATCATGTGGCGTTAAGAGTCGGTTGGCGCGTATGGGTAAAGTTGTACACCCCTGCAGGGTTAAATCTTTTCAAAAAGCCGTGTCCACGGTTACGGACGACTTGGGAAAGGACGTGTTGATCTAGACAACTTTAACCTAATCGTAAAACTTGGAAACAATGTGTGATAAGGATCCCTTCTCAGGGTATCGAGGGAGTGATCCTAGTTGATAGGTTTAGCGAATGATGAAGATTCGGTGGATTCAATATGATGATCAGTAGAGCTAGAATATCGCTCTCTTATCATCTTTTAAAAATAATCTAAGTAGACGAGCTTCTGCTCCCTCTTGTTTTACAAAGGAAAACTGGCTTTCTGCATAATAAGCTCCACATAAAGCCTCGCATACCAGCTTTGCTAAAAGGTTGTAATAAGTCTTGCTGAGTCCTTGTACTCAGCTTTGCATGCTTTGTTTCAGACGAAGTCGCTCCAACAAATGGTGGTTTCTAGGTCGACATCAACGAGTAGCTTGGGATTTCCAGGTGGCAGCCTGTAATCTATGGGCTGGGACGTCCCGTTATGCTCCTGGCCTCTTAGGCCTTTTGCTATCTTGCTATTTAGAATAGCATAAGTTCACTTCCGTTGATTGGTGAAATGTCAGGTCAGTGACCTCTAACCTCTGCTTGTAATGCTTTGGTTTTTTTTGTGTTTAGTTATGAGCTTGTATTACTCTTTGAGTTCTTCCTGTAGGCCCTAAAGATCTAGGTTAGGTTTATGCCAGATGAAGATCTGGGTTTGTCTAGCCCCGACCTCCGGGTTCCCGACAAAAAAAGACAATGAAGATATGTAAATAGGAGAGATGGGCATGGAAACGTAGAACATATGTACTTTCTATATTTCTTTTCACAGAATAAACACGACCCGGACTGTTCGCTGACATGTGTTAATCAGCGAACTCTCTTCGACTACTCTTCTTTCTTATGGGCTTTCTTATACTACTTACACTATCCTGACAGATACTTACTATCCTGACATACACAACTAAAGAATTCCCCAAAATACACCCCCAAAAGACCATAATTTGGCCACGGAAATCCAATCGGCCGCATAATAAGGCCACCCGCCGAACCGAACGAACTACTAATCACACTCTCCTCCTAATACGCTTGGCGTAGGTGCATGGAGGAGGCAGCGGTGATGAACCCGTCGCCGGGGAGGTTCACTTTGGCCGGCGCCAGCTCCCACGCGTCGAGCTTGGACACCTTGACGGCACCGGTGCCGTTGTTGAACATGAAGAGGCGGCTGTTGGCCGTCGCCACGTGCTCCGGGTAGGCCCGCGCCGTGATGACCGTCCGGCCACCGCCGCCGTAGCTCTCCACCACCGAGTGGTCAACCTGTTGCAAGGATAGAACACATATTGGCACTCCATTTTCCAGTGCAAATAAGCATCGGAATAATCTACTGTATGGAGCGAGGAGCTCACCAATGTTCTGAGCGATATGCTCCTCTCCTTCTCGATGTCGATGTCCACAAACCCTCCGTACGGCGGCTTGTACACGTCGGCTCTCGTAGTCGATCTGCCAAAGTTAATTTGCAGGATGATTGTTAGTGTGAGTATGATTTTGATGTCACTACGCATGCCTATGTTCGGAACTGAGAGAGCTCTGTTTTTATGTACCTTCTGAGGTCGGTGCACATGAGAACCTTGTACTTGCCCTCGTGCCTGAACACTCTGAAGAAGACGGAGGTGTGCTCCTGCAGGTCGCCGGACGCCAGGACGATCAGCCCGAACGGGCCGACGCCGCCGAGCACCGACGCGCCCTTCTCACCGCACAGCATCTGCGGGTCAAGCAGCTGGTTGGGGTCGAGGTTTTCGGCGCCCTCTAGGGATGGGACCTCGAAGACCACCTCCACATCCGCCTGCATGCCGGCGACGCCGATGATCTCGTTCATGCCACCAGCATTCATCTCTGCTCCAAGCAACCCGACCCGCGTCTTCCTCAGCGTCTCGATCTCCTCGATCGGCCACTGCAGCAGCTGCTTCCCGTCGTCGGAGAGCCAGATCCTCCTCGGGACGGTCTGCACGCCGGCCCAGCCCCTGGCGAGGTAGTCGGCCTCGGGGTCCGACTCGTTGGCCCAGCTCCAGAGCACGCGTCGGTTCTTTCCAGCGTCGTAGAAGGACTTGGACGCGTAGACGTGGCCGTAGTCGAAGCGGTGCCATGTCCGGCAGTCGTTGTCCGCCCCCACCGGCGAGAAGGTGTCGGCGGCGTCGTCGTACCGCCCCAGCACGTAGTAGTCGCTGAGCGTGACCATCACGCTCTGCTTCAGCACGTAACTCGCCGCCGCACCGTTGGAGGGGGTGTAGTCGAGCCCGTTCTGGTCGCCGGGCCCCGCCACGGGGAAGAGGTCCGGGCACTCCACCATGCCGGCGTCGCCAGACGAGTATAGCGGCTCGGCGTTGCGCTCCCATTGCCGGAAGTCCTTGCTGCGGTACACCAGCGTGGACCCCGTGCCATCCTTGAGCCCCGCGGAGACGGCGACGCGCCAGAGGCCGTCACGGCCAATCCACGCCGTGGAGGGGTCTCGGAAGTTGTCATGTACGACGTCGTCGGGGAGTGCGATGACGGGGTTGTAGCTGGGCTTGACCCACTCGCGGAGGAGCGGGTCGGAGGCGTTCTTGGGGTAGGCCACGTTCTGGACCTGGTTGTTGTTGGCGTCGATGCCGGTGTAGAGGAAGACCGGGGTGCCGTCGGCGAGGAAGGTGGCGGAGCCGGACCAGCAGCCGTTGATGTCGAAGGAGGAGTCCGGGTCCATGGCGTTGTCGAGGGCGGACCAGTTTATGAGGTCGACGGAGACGGAGTGACCCCAGGAGAGGTTGCCGTTGCCCCAGGTGGCCAGGTACGGGTTGTGCTGGTAGAAGAAGTGGTAGACACCCTTGTAATACATCGGCCCTGTACATCCAAAGGAAAAAAAAAAATGACTGTCAGTTGAGTTCCTCTCGTTGTCGATGTCCGTACGGCGGATTGTGCCCAAAAATTGAATGAGCACGGATACGCAGGGACGGAAGGCGAAGGAAGACGCGATTCGACTAGGCGATGTTCGCATTGACGGAAAAGAAGTGCCGTACGTGGCTGCGCGCTTTGGTCAAGGAACCAGACTCTGACGCGCCCATGAGTGAATCGAGACTGCTTTTTTTCTTTTCTTTTTGGTCGCGTCCTTTTTTTCTTCTCCCATTTTCTCTTCGATTCCCCACCGCCCGGCTGATGGTCGCTGCTTCTTCCGCCAAATTCCACCGCCCCGCCCCGCCCCGCCCCTGGGGTCCCTCCGCCACGCCCTTCAAAGGAGGAAAAAAAAGTGCGCCAGTTGAGCTGAGCACGGGTACGACGGATCTCCGGGAATCGCGGAAAAGAAGAGCGCTACTCGCTACCAGCTGGCGCCGGACGGAACGAAGCCTAATCTGCCCAGACATTCTTAACAGCGCTTGGACGAGTTGAGCGCACACTGACAGCGACAACTCCCCGCCGCCCCAACCCCTAATTCTAACCCACGGCGTGCAGCGCCGCCCCGTATCCAGGCCTCCATGCGCTTCCTTTCCAGCGCCGCCGCGGAAATCGCCGCCGTCCCCGCTTCTCCTGCATCGGAAGCTCCAAGCTGGCGCGGCGGTTCCAGAGGACATGGATCCTCGAACTGCATCCACCCGGAACTACGGGGCCAGGGGGGCGAGGGACAGGAGAGACCTCCGTCGGGGACTTCCATTGATACGACAGTCAATCGCCCAAAAGCCCAAAAGCCCTAAATGGGAATACATGATTTGCCCGTGTCAACCAATTAATCCAAAAAGCCCATCATTACCCTCCGCCTTAACCCAAACAAAAAAACAATTTCACTCGATTTTTTCCTTTTCTTTTCTTTCCGGCCCACGCCATTTCCTTTAGCTACCAAGATCAAATTTCAAACGTACTACAAAAACAACTCAAGCTCAGTAAAAGAACAAGAGTTACTCACTCCTCCTACGTTCCATAACATGGATGTCTCACCGTTGTTAAAAAAAATAAAAATGCATATACCCAGACATGCTTTACTGTGTATACTTTCTGGACATTCACATCACACAAACAGCAATAAAAGTCCTCACACCACAGCAGCCTCCGCAGACATTTCATTTCAGCATACACATTTCGACGCACAATGCAACTCAAGATTACTAATCAAGCAAAGTGTTACAGCACTGTACTACAAGCTCTGACTTTCCGCTCAGCACATTACAAGACTTGAAACACTAGTTTACATCAACACAGCACCAGCCTGCCGCCAACCACCGGAACCAAGCGGACCTGTCGCCGTGGACGACTTTGACACAAAGCCACCGAAATCCTAAGGATACACAGAACCATTATCCCTGCAAGGGAAATATATATGTGCCGTGAATATTGCGTCCACAATGGGTAAACCAAACAGAGCAACACCAATGGGTATGCAGTGAATATTGCGTCAACTCATCATGTAAAGACAACATCAAGGAAATACTAAGCACAGTCAGGCAAGTGAAAGGACAAAGAGTTTAACCTTGTTGACGATCAGATCAAGGATGCCAGAGGTGGAGTCTGCTCTATACAGTGGTGCTGTCCTGCATATATTCAAGCAATAGGTCAGAGCAAAAAGCACTTGTTTTGCTTAGTTTGTCATTACACACCTTTTGAAACTGTACCGAGACAATACGCAAGCACATGCAGTGTTCACACATATCAATTGGCAATTCAGCTCCAGCAACAACATACGAATCAAGCTAAAACCAACAAAGGGCATAAACGGATGTAACATGAAATAATTAACTTGCTACTAAAGCAAACTTTGAAAATAAATTCACCAACATCAAGCAACCGGGTCAGGAAACTACTATTCCATTTAGTTACCTGATCAAGTGAAAGATAAGAATAGTTTTGCAAAGACCAAAATTTTCACGATTAATATGCTCATCTGAAGCATACCATTGCAACTCAAATTCCTTTATAAGCCAGATTACCCAATTAAAAGGAATTGGCCACAAATCAAATCAGATTGCTTGCTTCAGGTATATGCTTCGACTGAATTGGTTGCAACAAGTTAAATTCCCAGTAGTTCTACTATGTTATCAGAGTGAAGAAAACGCATTCAAACCTTCCAGTGTTAATTTTCTGAACACCAGATTTGTGTCGAGATGCCAAATACAATCTCTGTTAATACAACTCCCTTTCCTGCCTCGGACCAGCGGCGCTGCCCAGCTCCAGCCACTACACGCTCTGGAAGACACCCTCTCCTCGGACTCGGAACCAGAGCTTGATGAGCTCCCTGCACATCGCATTTTGCGTCGACAAAGTAATGGATGTAATTGCTAACCAATGGCCATGAGCAGCGCACAGATCAGGGTACCTTATGGTCTGGGAGCAAACCTTCCAGGTTCTGTCAGCATCGGAGACAAGGTCTATCTCTTTCACCGGCGCTGCGTCGTCGCAGCCGCGGCCATGTAGAACACGAGCGGCACCCTTGTCAGAGATGAACAACTGCAAGTTAACATAACAAGGCTCAGAAGCAGCAGAATAATTTACATGAGCAGCAAAGTAATCAAATGGCACCATGAACCATTCAAGATTCAACGCAGAGAAAAAAAACGGTAATCTGGAGGGTTGGTGGACATCAGCATGTTTGGATCAATATGTGTACAGGTAGAACTGAATTTCATACTGTACTAGGAGTTGTCTAGAGTACTAGCATCGCATCCATATCAGTAGCTGTTCCTCTTGCTTGCACACATCATTGATAGCTATGCTACTAGTTCATATATGAAACAAGCAAAAATCCATATTCTTCCTGTTGCTAGCCTGCTACTAGTTCATATGAAACAAACAAAAATCCCTATTCGTCCTCTTGCTAGCTGTTTGCACGCAACACCGTACGTATTCTTCCATTAACTCTGTTATATGGCTAGATCATACGGGTACAGCTAGTGAAAAAGTTCAGGAGGGCTGGTGGACATCAGCACGTTTGGATCAATATGTGTAGAGAGAGAACTGAATTTCATACTGTACTAGGAGTTGCCTAGAGTACTAGCATCGCATCCATATGAGTAGCCGTTCCTCCTGCACACATCATTGCTAGCTCTGCTACTAGTTCATATGAAACAAACAAAAATCCCTATTCTTTATCTTGCTAGCTGTTTGCACGCAACATTGTACGTATTCTTCCATTCGCTCTGTTATATGGCTAGTTCGTACGGGTACAGCTAGTGAAAAAGTTCAGAATTTTACAAATACGAGGTTGGTTCTGGAACTGAAAATGCCTCTACCGGCTGAACCACCCACGATCTGAAGATGAGGGATGTGAGGCCTCACCGGTAGCACGGCGGCGGCGGGTGCGGGCGTGCGGCCTTGTTCCTGGTGACAGCGTCGGTGGGGACGGAGCACAGGAGCTGCGCCGGCCTGCTGCTGCTGTGCGGCCTCATGGAGGATCTCGCGGCTACAAGCGCTAGGAACTTGGTGGCGTGGTGGACAACGTCCTGAATGACTCTCCGTGCCTGCCGTCTGCTGGTGGCCGGGGCGGCCTTGCAGGCGTGCGGCGCCGTCCAAGCGCACGACGCCGTCCGGCGAGCTCGAAGGAGCGCGGTGCATCGTGGTGACGATGCACGAGCGTGCCGGCGAGCAAGCTGGCCGGGACGCCGCCATATGGTTCTCGTCGGGAGCAGAAGGAGCGGGGAGGGGAAACTCCCAGCGCACCAGGAATGACGGCTAGGGTTTCTCTTCGGCATGGTTGAATGGAAACTCCCAGCGCACCAGGCACATAATGGGCCGTCGGGCTCGGGCTGCAAGTTAGCACTGTTTTTTCATGGGTAGAATAGGAACGTGGCTGCGGCCCGTCAAGTCAGCCTATGGTATCTTGGCGGCCACAAAGAACACACGTGAGGACTGGCTGGACGGCCAAGCGGCAACTTCGAGCTCGACCAGTGAAGGCAAGGCATGGAAGAAACTGCGGAAGATACATGTCCCATCGAAGATGCACGTTTTTCTATGGCACCTGACAAAACACTCGCTGCCTAGCTACAGGGGACGTGCGCATCCACATGAACATGCCACTACTCCAGCTTCTTCGATCTACGGGGAGGCGGATTCATGGCGACATTCAATGATCGAATGTAACATGGCGCGTTGTGTTTGGGGTTTGACAGATGAAGACATCAGGCTCTTCTCTATGTTTGAGTCGATAAAACAGGAGGATTTGACTAAAATGCTCGTCACCCTATGGGCGATCTGGCATGCGTGGCGAAAATCGATCCATGAAGATGATTTTCAAAGCCCCATAGAGATGGTGCAGTTTGTCAATCACTTTTTGCAGGACCTATCGGCCGATGTTGGCGCGGTGTGGTACTGGGGGACAACCGAAACCGTGTCACTGGATCCCATCACCTGATGGGTGAATGAAGGTGAATACTGATGCAGCGGTGGCCAAATCCTCCGCGAAAGGTGCAGTGGGGGTTGTGTGTAGATCCCCAGATGGTACTTACCTCGGAGCTTCGGCCATGGTGTTTGAAGGCGTCCCCCATCCGGGCTGCTTGGAGGCAATGGCATGCCGAGAGGGTCACGATTTGGCAGCTAACCTCCAATTAGACCGAGTGTACATGGGTATTTTCGGTCTTTCTCTCATGAAGGAAGAGAGTGTAACAAAGAAGCTCATGTGCTGGCAAGGTTTGCATCAACCTTGCTAGCAGGCTGTCATTGCCCCTCCAGAGGGTTAAAACTTGCTTGTAAACGTTTGTAGTACTTAAATAAAGGGCAGGAACTAGTATAAAAAAACCCGTGAAACTATTTGTTCACATCTCCACCGTGTGTCCTAATATTTTCCACTAATGCATATAACATCCACATATATACATATAGTCAATGCACTCATTGCTTTTTTCATCTCTCTTTCCCTTTTTCCATGGTGCTATTATATGAACAAGTACTTTGACTCCACCGTGTGTCCTGATAATTTCCACTAATGCATATAACATATAGTCAATGCGCTCATTGCTTTTTCCTCTCTATTTCCTTTTTTTTCACGGTGCTATTATATGAATAAGTAGTTTGACTTGTTGCAGTATGAAATCAACTAACCGACAGTCAAATGCGAGTAGATATGCTGCGGTGTGACCAACGATGCTCTCTATTGACACACACACACACACAAGCATGCACGCACGTATGTGATATGCCAAGGCCTTCATGGAATACACTAGCTAGCTTTTTAGTTTAGCAATCGTTAGTCCGACTAGCCTTGTGGGAACTTTGGTGTGCTCAGTTTCGGCAGGCCCAACAAGATGTTCAAACAGTTTAAGTCATCTCCTTCACTTCCGGAAAACCACAACTCCCACTCCATGATTCGTCTCTGGTGCCTAGTAGCCAGTGGTTGAGCCATCTCCCGGCTACCCTGGGTAGCTGCATGTGCTCAACAAGCAAATCTACACAGTAGCGAAATGGTGATGGCTTGGAGTTATAAACGAAATTTGTTTGGGCTTAAATCCACTAATGCAGATGTGTTCATGTTGCCTAGACTTCAATGAGTGGCTAGCTCCGCCACTGGCAATAACCACTACCACCCCCACGAACTTGCATCGGATATCCTCCCGTCTCCTCTTTTTTGAGCAAGGAGATTATCATAAACAAGATTTTAGACGAAGCTGATTTTAAAGTGTGTGGTTCACTTTTATATACTCCATCCGATTCATAATAAGTTAGTGGTTTTAGTTCAATTTAGTCTAAATTTGAACTAAAGCCCCAACACTTTATATGAATCGGAGGGAGTACCATTTATTTATTTTAATATGCAGCCTGTTTTGAAAACATCTATACATGTTATGGAAACATCTACAATATTTCTTACTATGGAAAAAATATAGTTAAATGTATGATGATAAATAGCCACGTGCGTGAAGCAAAGTAAATGTTGATAGATATTGCATACATGGGTTAGCTAGCTAGTAGCTACACGTGAATTTGAGACGTGCCCACAAAAGCTAAATTCATGGGTCGATATGTTGCTTTGGTTGGACTTGGTCACTTGGACATGAACTAGCTTATCTACGTACGTGTTCTGCTAGATGGACAAGGTACGTAAAAACTAGTTGTACAAGTTAAAGGCCGACGGAAAACAAATATGGAGGCTCGTTGGGATAATCAAAACCATTGAGCCGATTCTCTCCACGTGATTGATGACCAACGGTTCATTGACCAAAAATATGACGAAAACCAATACGAAACTAACACCGGCTTAGATTCGCCACCTAGGAAGTTTGGCTGACCGTCTACCAATAAATATGTGTTAGATACATCTATTGTTTATTTTTATTTTATTGGTGTTCTAGGTTAGACTATAATACATATATGTCTTTGTTTTCATATATATGCTTCATCCTATTGGAAATATTAATGAAAATTCACAAACCTCCGTTTCTGGATATAAGGTGTATATATAGTTTTTCGAGAAAAAATATAAAATATAGGGTATATTGCTTTGCACCACTTGTGTGGACAACTTTGTTAGGATTTGATTATATTTTCTTATCTTATGCAAACTCCTCTATTTTCTCAAATCAATTTTTCAGGGGTAATTTTTTTCCTTCATATGCGTTTCTTTAATTTTCGTGTCAAAAACTATATGGATCATATCTATAAAATGGAGGGAGTATGTGGGAAAAAGAGACGGATTCAGAGTTTCCTATATGTTACGCTTTCGGTCAAACCCCTTCGAAATTTTGGTCGATACATGTCTAAAACCTTAATGGAGAGTGGATTTGGTGATCAGGGGGATACGTGAGCACCCGATTATCACCATTGGATTCTGCTGCTCACTAACGGCCACTAATGGCCACTCACTAACGGCCACCTCGCCGGCCTCCACCTCCACCTCGCCGGCCTCCACCTCGTGCATCTGAGGTCGCGCCAGTGTCTCCCCGGCCAAGCGCGTCGCCGTGCACCTTCCCCGCGTCTCTCCGCCCTTCGACTCGACGCGCTGGACCGCGTCGATGCGTGTACAGTGCTAACGTCGTTAGACACGTGTCGAGCAGAGAAGGGGTGATCACGTATCCCCCTAATCACCAGGCTTCATCCGAACCTTAATGATATATACAAAGGATTTTGTACAACTCGGAGATTCTATCTTAGATGCTCCAGCCACACACCAACCAGAATCCTGCAATATAGCTATTGCATGCTCTCGGAATGCCTTTATGAGTATCACCCGACAGGTCCTAATGAGACTTTGAATTCAAGCATAGTTTAAAATCGTGCGAGGAAGGGCAGAAAACCTCAATATTATGAATTGAGTCATAATATTGGTATATATGTTTGGTCGATCATTTCCCGGTTCAGAGAGATGACAAGGTAAAGCCCCTTTACATCAGATTTGCACTCCTCCTACTGTATCTTGCTCGTATTCTCCCGCTGGAGATATATGCAGGAATCCAAGTTCCTGGGTACCACCGAAGGAAGGAACTATAAAGATAAATGTTGATGCAGCCTTCTGTCCAAATTTCGGGGCTTCAGAAATTGGAGTTGTAGCACGGAACAATCAAGGTATCGTCATTGCCGCTATCAGTCCACCCATCGAAACATGCCAGGATGTGGTGGACGCTGAAGCTGCATCCATTCTTGCGGGTCTTAGACTTGGATTAGAGCTGCATGTAGAGAGTCTGGTCCTGGAATCTGATTCTCATGTGGCTGTTGAAGCAGCTAGGAACAAGACTCCAAACAAGTCACGATAGTGGAGCATTTTCAAGGATATTGAGGAAGCCAAGTGTGGTATTCCTATTTGTCTTCTGTCTTTCACTAGGAGGAAGCTCAATGGTCTGGCTCATGGCTTAGCCCAACTAGCTAGTCGGTCTGGTATTGGTATTCCTATTTGTCTTCTGTCTTTCACTAGGAGGAAGCTCAACGGTCTGGCTCATGGCTTAGCCCAACTAGCTAGTCGGTCTGGTATTTGTAATCACTGGGTTGGTGTAGTGCCTGATCTTATTGTTGAACTTGCTATGCAAGATGTTGTAAACACAGTTATTGAGTAATGAGGAGCTTTCCCCCCTCAAAAAAATAAAATAAAAATATTAGTATATATGAGTGGTGTAAAGAGGAAAACCAATACACAACTTTGACTGTGACACTTACTTCACAGACAAGACTCCCCATGGGAAGATTCTAGACTTATGCTACAAAACATGGCCTCCTTTTAGGTTGGTCATGTCATGATAACATAGTATAACATAAAGAAAGATGAAACTCAAATGGAATCGACAATATCAATGAAAATCTAGGGGACGTTTGTGATGAAGGGCGAAAAATCCTTCCCC
Source organism: Lolium rigidum (assembly GCF_022539505.1). Taxonomy (NCBI): domain Eukaryota; kingdom Viridiplantae; phylum Streptophyta; class Magnoliopsida; order Poales; family Poaceae; genus Lolium; species Lolium rigidum. Next base: position 35,737,457 of record NC_061514.1, on the reverse strand, counting down.
TTTTGCGTCCGGTCCTAAATATGGGTATCTCGGACGATGATGGGAACACCCTGCCATTGTTGGCGCCAAGGAGGTAGTGCATGGTGGGAGTCTCCACCATGAGCAACCACATTGTGATGTCCTCATCAGAGAATTAGACCATGCATGGTGCCACCACATATGCGATCTCAGGATGGAACCACGTGATGATGTGTCGGCCTACAACTGGCTCTGTCTCGGTTAATCCATCAGTGTTAGATCGTTGATGAGCCACATGGCAACTGACTGCAGTTGAAGATGAATGGATGACTAAGATTTAATTTGGCTCCTAGCTAGTATGCACCAATTTCTCGCTTGCAAATACTAGTTTGTATGACACCATGATCGGTGGAGGTGCACCAACATTCTGGCAATACTAAAATTTCAAAATATTTGGCTAATGTCAGCAACCCACTCTCGTCGTGTTCTAATAAACAGGGAAACATATATTCCCTTTGTCCAACAAATACAAAGGATATTGTAAGTTTATCTAAATTTAGATATATCTATTTACATATACATCTAAATTTAGACAAAGTTGAGAAATCTTTTGTTGGATGGAGGGAGTACAAAAGATTTTATGTAAAAGAAAAATTATGATACATGGGCGCACCCTATAAGAATCTTACTCTCATGGGCGGGGCCCCACGTTGATGCATGCATGCACTCTACGCTCAGATGAGTTAGCTCATCTTGGGGTGAAGTGTATATGATCTGCTCCGGTGCCTACGTACAAATATCGATCGATATTGTGCCGTTTGGCTTTGCTGGTTTGCCGACGTCGCGTCTCTTTGCAATGGTGCCGACCACCCGATATTAGCGTCATCGTGGGTAGACTCGTCACGCCACCTCCATGAAATACGGTAGTACGTCCACGGTTTGTCCTCGATAGCTAGGAGGTCCTACCATAACACATACGCGCATTTTTTCGATAAAGAGAATATATTAATTCAAAGATACCAATACCCTAATGATAGTATGGATGTACGCAGCCAAAAAAAAGAAAAAAAAACTAAGAAAAAAAGTCTCGCTGCGGTAATCCAGCCCTAGCAGCAACAGTACAACCACCACCAATGCAAAACCTAAATTTCAGGCTCCCAAAAGCGACAATCTAAGAAGGAAACGGTGCACAAACGCCATCATCGCCCGATATCTTAGGTCACCCTGAAATAGTCTTCTCTCTCAAAACAATGCTTCCAACAAAAGCCATTGCCAGACACAACCAATTAAGATCAGACCTTGGATTTTCACCATGAAAAGTAAGACTCTGAACTTCATCCATGTTGTCGCCTCCACTTGCATATTGTAGCTGTGAAACCCGGAAACATGAAGCAAGCAAGCTCCTCAACAGTGCAGAGACTGGAATCACCATTGCTAGTCCTCCAATCCAACCATCATGATATTCTCTGCTTCTGACTTCAGCATGGACTAAAATGTCATCTGATTGAAACACATAGCAGAGCTTCGCGCCGCTCCCTCCAAACCCAAACGGTCGGAATAAAATCATGAGTGCGCACGACCGGATACCTCCCGACCCGAGAAACTCCGTGCATAAGGTGCATCGTTACATCTCACCGGCGGAGCCTTCCGAAACTCAACACTCTGGCCAGATCAAGAAGGACATGCCTCAGGCAAATCTTCATCTTCGCACAAGAGAAACCCTAGGACAACCACCTTTATTCAAAAGTCACGCCAACAGCTCCCGCGCCATCGGCCGACAACAGAGGAGCAAATGAAGTGTCGCGACCGAGGAATGGGCAACCTGCTCGGCTAAACAGGCAGCCAAATCGGCCCCGATCGGCCCAAACGGCCCAGATCGGGCCCAGATCCCACCGTCGCCGCCGTCGGCCACTGCCAGCCACCACATCCATCCGCGCCGCCCAACGCATCCCTCCGTTGCAGATCGCCGAAGCCCATCGACACCTCGCCCCACCGCCTTGATGCAAAGCCGTGCGCGCCCTCCCCTGCCCTCCACCTTTGGCGAGAATGGTGCCGCCACTGCCGCCGGCGAGGGCAATGACAACGGCCAGGCTGGGCCGGAGAGGGATTGGGTGGGGCGACCCAAGAGGTTATGGGGAGGTTAGGTTAGGGGAACCACCACGTCATGCATACAGGAGGAGGCGAAAATCCAACATGTACGCGCATGCTAGCTTCACGTCGAGAACTAAAACATACTTTTCACCGGAACTGACGTACTAGATAGCTCGGTGGGAGGCACGCCAGCTTCTGCCCAGCCAGATCATATTCAGACTCGTCACACACTAACATAATTGTTTGTTTTTGCTGATGTTTTAGATTACACAAGTAGCCATCATTGTTAAGTTAATTGACTTGTGATTCCATCGTCGTCTTCTGCGGTCTTGTTGAAAAAAAGACAAAGTTAACCAATTTGTCTGTTTTTTAGAACTAATTATTCTGTATTTCTGATTGGATATGCATAACAATAGTTATATTTTGGACCATGTAATTAATCAATTGAGTATTTGCCACGTGTGCATTTCATATCGTTAGAGCAAGTTCAATAGTGTAGACAGTTGCTGGCTATAAGCTAAGTGCCATGTCATCTATAGCCAACTTAGAACCATTGTGTACAATAGTGAGCTACAAACATATGCTACTTTATCAATATGTGGCCCACTTTTCACTCTCATAAGGTGCATAGGAGCACGTGCTAGAGCTAGCTCTTGGCCATAGTGGGTAGTATCATATAGTAGTATCATATAGTAGTATCATGTGTATATGATACTTTTCTATGATACAAGATCCATAATGCATGCTATCATAGACTAATATCATAGTTTTGCTATATTAATTGATTTGTAGAATCCTAATACAAATTTGTGTACAAGATATATTTGATACTAACTTTTCTCGTGATGTGCGCTATGATACAGTATCTACCTATGATAATCTAATCTCCTCTCCCATCCATAATTACCTGCCACATCAGCATTTTTGGTGGGGCTATGATGCATGATACTAGCTATGATACTAGCACTATGGCTAGCCTAAGAGCCCACTCTTCTTCTCTCTCTTACTCTCTCTCTTTCAACTAGACAAGAAAATATTAGTTTCGCCTTTATAGCTAGCTGACTAGAACTTATTGTACTTGTTCTTAGGGTCGCTATCAATCAGTCGTTGTGCTTGCGCCTATTCATAGTAAACTAGGTGGGTAACAAACTTATCCAAATATTTGTATACAAAAAGGATATAAATACAAAATACCAGATCAATATTAGCCGTAATGTTCACGGTTTCGCCTCCGAACGAGGCGCCGAGTATCTGCCATCGAACCAAGTAGGGCCCTCCATTTCAATCAGTAGGGCTTGGCTGTGGCCCACGAGACACTAGCTGGACAAACCGCAACACTACTTCACCACCGGCATGCTAGCTAGGACGCACACATGCTGGACACTCGGGTCATATCATCAAATATTCACAAAACATGCAAGCACGGAATGTTCACAAAATAAACTATGGTATGCTTATAAACTTATGATAGGACTATAACTCATGTGTTGCAAATCGCCGGATCCATTTGAAGACGTAGAGACATTGTTTGGGCTTAGTTTTCCGACCAAAACCCCACGCTCGTGCAAACCACCTCCCTCTCCTGATCCCCTTTGCACCGCCTTCATCGCCGTCTGGCTCTAGTGACTCCTTTGCATCGCATACCACCACTTCGACCCGACCTTGGCTCAGTTTGAAACTTCTTTGATTTAGCTGGACGCAACCGGTGAGATTCAGTGTTACCAATACGTTTCATTGGCCATGCGTTCTCTAATCCATGCCAACCGCCATCACGACATGGCCATGCCTTGGCCGTTTGGTATATAGCCATACCCCGATCACCAATCAAATTGATCGACCCCGCCTTCTCTAATTTGTAGTTCGGCCATTGTTCACGACGTCCAAACCCGATGACGACCTCGACCATGCTCGAATCCTTGACTATCTGAAGGTGTTTTTCGAAAAATAAAATGCACGGACATATATTGTATATCCTACAAGAGAGAAAGAGAAACAAGAGAGGGTTATATACTATGTGGTTTGCTTTTACCATGTAAACAGTAAAAAATCAGAGCATCTCTAGCATATATTGCCCGACCCGCAAATTATTTGCGGGTTTGGGCAAAAAAATGACTTGAACATATGCGCCATACCAGCCCACATCGAAAAACTTTATGCGGTTACCCTAAATCCACCCCGCGAAACGCTATATATGTCGTGTTGGATGGTGTGAATATTGTATTCCACATCGCTTTCTCTACCGCCACCGACGCTTGATTGTTCGATTCTGGTCGATTTTGGCCGCCATTCTTAAATCACCGCCACCACTCTCTCCTCTCCGCATGCTCTACCCTCCCACCATGGCGCCACCAAGTTAGTTGCGTGGATCACATATTTTGTTGCCGCGCAGCTCGGTGTTGGCGAGGCGCGCACTGGAGACCTCGCCCGAGCGGCAGATGCGCATCTACGACCAAGCACGCCGCCGTGGAGCTTTGTCACCTAGAACGACATCCTCCCGTGCCCACATGATGGCGAGGCGGGGCCGTCACGGGTGCTTGTTCCGGTGGCGCACAAGTCTCCTTCGCTTCCACCCATCGAGCTCGACAACAACACTAAGTAGGACGAGGACGACACTGCGCGGGAGCAGCGGACCTCCCCATAACCCGGCGCAACACCCTCATGATGGTTGTCACCGGCGTTTGGGAGAAGGCTAAGCGCTTCCGCGAAGCGGCGGAAGAGGAGCGACAGGTGTGCAGGCCCCCGGAGGCGTCCATTTGATTAGAGATGGTGAGGCACGGCTAGATCATCGTCAACGACTCCGTGTGAAGCTCTACCGCCATCACCGCTGCCCCAAGTCTCAATGAAGTTAGTTAGTACCCGGGCTAGCTTGATCTAGTGTGTAGGAACTAGTTTATAGTTAGTTCCTATTTTGGATCTTTTGAGATAGTTTGTAAATTAAAGTGAAATGGAAGAACAAGCTTGTATATATGACGTGAACTACTTCCAGCTCGAATTTGTAATTCATGTTTGACGTATCTGTTCGCAACCATTTTGGAGATATAAAGGTATGATACGGGGTACTGGTTCGCTCGAGTTTGCGGTATGTGCTAGAGATGCTCTAAGCATGCATGTGTATAGTATATGTCAATACGTGTCTAAAGACATGTCAATAGTAGTAGTACGTATATATGCATGGCCGTATAGAAAAAAAAAACCGCAATGAGACTGTTGGTTCTACATTCCGCTATTAAACGAGTTGGTTTCGGAACATATATAGCACGGGAAAACGAAATCTTGGAACATAGCACGTCAATTTAGGCCCAAAACCGCGAGCGAAATATTTTAGCCAGTCCTAGCTCCTCCCTATTTTTCCCTATAGCCCAAGCGGGAATTTTGCGTTAATTCGGTTTTTGCAACCCTAGTCCCAGCGCCGCCTAGCTACATCTCCTGATCTCCTTTGCTGCCGCCTCAGTCGTGGGACGATTCCGGCCACCGCTCACCACCACCCCGGCTCCCCCTCCTCCCACTCTCTCGATTCCACTGCGTGGAACCACCGAATCGCCATCCCAACACAAACCCTAGCCATAAGATCCCTGCTATACGGAGGAACATGAGGATAAAGCTCCGATCTTGGCGTCCGCGGCGGCGCAGCGGCGGGTGGTGGTGATGTGACACGGCGATTCAGGCGACCGGCTGTTCGCCCCGGCGACTAAGGTATTGATTATACTAACCCAAACCCAAAATTACCTATACCCATGCATCTGGTTTCGTATTTACCCATACCTAGAATAATTGTGTATGGTCCAATGGATATGGGCAAATCCTTGGATAAGATCGAGGAAGCGGCGGAGGTTGAAGAAGTACGCAAAAGGAAAAAAAAGGATTGATTTGGTGGCTGTCGCAGGCTCTCAGCTACTGGTGCGATGCTGCCCGCTGCTGGATCTCTGGCCGGCGGTCAGTACGCCCTGCGTCCACCCGGCTGCGGGTGGCGGCTTCCTTTGGCGCCCCTATTCCCTTGCCGAGCGGCCCTCGTGGCTGGTGTCTGGTTGGGACGAGCGAGTCCTACTTTAGATAAGAGAGAGAGAGGATTTTAGGGAGTTGTTTTTCTTCCCTTCTGTTTCCTAACGGGTGAGAGATTGAATGAAGTGGACAACTTGGGTATTACCCTTTCCATACCCAACTAGAAATGAGTAATTATATTGTCACCCGCACCCTACCCAAACCATCTGTGTATGGATTTGTATATGCGCATTGGGTAAACAACGCGTTACCTCACAGCGGCCAGATGGCTGTCCTCTTCCTCTGCGGTACTTGACCAGATTTGGCGCGGATACATAGCTGGACTGATTTTTTTCATTGGTAATGTACCTGAGGCTTGTTGTCTCTAAAATAAATAAAAACATTTTCTCCTTGATGCGAATTTGTTGGGTGTCTAGTAGCAATTGGCCGGTTTCTATAAAGTATTTATAACTACTTGGGTTTTGAGGATTCAAGAACTGCAGAAATAATAATGCTGAATTGATGATGTTGATTAACATATTAGCTAATATGCTTTCTCTGAATCAGCTAATTAGTACTTGTTATGGCTAATATGGTGTCAACCTTCAGTGGAGATTCTTGCCAACTGATCAAATTTAATTTCCTTATGGAATGTTTTCATAAAAATACAAGTTGATGAAAGTAATACACACCCTGATGTACTCTATGCACATGGGGTTGTTAGTGGCTCTTTGTTTCATGAAAGTACTCTATGCGCAATAGTCTCTATGAAAGTGACGTTGTACTTGCGGTAGATCAGGCTTTCTTAGAAAATTCTATATTATGATTAATTTCATTAGACTTTTACCCTTTTGTTTCTCTTTTCTTATGTGCAATAAAAAATATGGGTTTGGTATCCAGGAAGTGATGCTACGCCCATGATTGAGTAATGGTTCTAGACCCTGCAAGAATAAGAACGGTTTAAGAAAGTGCAGGTAATTAATCAATTGACTATAGTCCCATTACAAGAAGTTCACAGCTATGAGTGAATACATGATGACCACATATGAGGCCATTGTAGTGGAGAGTGAAGATCAGTTATTGGGAGTCCCATGCCTCTATGTATGGTTGTACCTCAACTTTTATTTGTTCAGTGTTGTACGTGAGCACTTTTTTCCTTCAGCTACCGTCCAAATTATTTCCCTTTTATCTAAATGTGTGTCCGGTTTTCTTTAGTGTTTAGTAGCGCACATTGTTTTGTTTAGAAAAATGATACTAATAAAGGTTCTTGTTTACTAGTGTGTTTTGTTGTTTTCTAATTTAAATTCAGTTAAATTTTGTATGCAAGCAGTATCTGTTCGGCTCATAAAGATCTTCTCTATTTGCAGGATCCCACCAAGTCAAGGATCAATAGTCACGACCAGGAGATAGAGCAAGCATACATTGATATTCTGGATTTGACGAACCAAACTCTTTGGTTCATGTTAGAGATGCAGTAGGTTCTGTTGATTGCTCTCCATTTTTGCGGAAATGCTACAATGTAGCAGTCAATAATGTATGTTCCAAGTTTTCTTACTTTATGCAGAACTTCCTGTAGGCGTTACTGGAGCGAAATCAAATCAGGCTGCAATGGACACAAATGGTACTACTACTGTCCAGTCTTTCTCACTCAAATGGAGAGATTGATAAGTGGCTGGTAATCGAGAAAGTGCAGACAAGTAGCCATTTGCAATGACAGAAACGGTGATGGAGTACCTAGGATATATGCATGTTATAGTGTCTAGCATAGCAGCAGATCTCTGCATTATTCTCTCATGCACTTGTAAGCGTATCATATCATGGAAGTTCAATTTGTTGTGCTTTTGTTCGATCACTGTAGTATACTAGTTTCTTAAATGTCCTTGAGCTATTGAATTATTTGTTCACTTCATTAATATTTTTTATTGGGTTTCATCTTCACAAGACCACTGTTTTTTCCTTTCCTGATTTTCTACTTACTCCTGATTTTTGGTGTGTATGAAACACGTACTCCATATCATATTCTGATGTTGATATACAATCTATTTTTATATTGAATTGTTTGGTTACAGACTTGGTGTGTATGAAACACATACTCCATATCATATTCTGATATGTTTCTTTTTATTTTTTCACACTTGGTTAGTAGAACACCGTGAAGCTACCGAAACTTAAATTTTAGACTAGCAAGTAGTAGGCACTTGGCAATGTTGTTTTGTTTGATTGAGTTAGGATTTTAGCTATCATTAGCAAACTATTTTTAATTCCTTTGTTTTTTTATTAAATCATAGGCGTTTAAGGCCTCCTGCTGAGAAATAAAAAAAGTAGTAGTATGCAATGCATCTTGTTATGTAGCTCGATGTTTGATTAGCCTTGGTAATTTGCACTTAGTTCATTCAAGAGGTTGTTTTTACATTGTTTCACATGTCCTACATCATATACATCTCCCCATATAGATTATTAAGGATTGTGATCCTTATCTTATTTCACTTCCAGTTATCACATATTTTTATATGAAGACTCAAATTATTGTTTGCTTAATAACATGCTCTGTGCCCGTGTTACGCCTAGCGTAGCTTGTATGTGTGTTTCCTGTGTTGAGCAATAGTTCTTGTGCCATGGAGGTTTATCTTTCTTGGCTTATTTCTGTGCAGGTCATGGACGAGGCGAGCTTGTTCAAACAGTGGGCGTTGATTCTGTAGCAGCAGGGCTCTGGCCCTGATTATAGAGACCGTGTGAGCCGCTGGCAGGCTGGACGGCGGGTACATGACGATTGTGGTAGGGAAGAATACGTAGGTCATACCCTTGCGCCTGAAAAAAAGGTACCTTTTTTAACATTCCAATAAAATGAGTGGATGTTTATAACATGAAGATTATGAGGAATCAAAAAATTAACATAAATGTTTGTTCTTTTCTATTTTTGTTTCTACTGTGATGACTTTGTAAGATGCTACAATAATTTTCTTGTAGGAGATACTCTTGTTGCAGTAGGCAAGAAAATAATTAATACCGAAGTACAACATAATATTTTTTGTTGCTTGTTTTTCGGCTGATTTCGAGCCAATGATCGACTTATTTTGGCTTAGGATAAGTTGATTAAATGGTATGCCTAGGCTTCCTGGCTAGCTCACTGGTATGCTAACTCCAGATTAATTGTTGTGGTCATTTGCACTATATTTAGTGCTTATTAGGTAAGCTACTAGCTTTAGCGGTTGTGGATATTCTGCCTAGGTTGTGTTACCTTATTGACCTTCTCTAGTTGAGTCTATGTGCTAGGTTTCATGATCTGTGCTTACTTGGTATTGGTTGGAACACTCTTGAACCAAACTAACATGCCATGACTTCATCCATTCAAGTACTTCCTAGTGTGCAATTACAAGTACTTTGGTTTTGTCGCTAGATACCCAGGTTCAAATTTGGTGGTGTTGATCAGCAGGAAAGTGTAGTCAGTTGTGCATATATGTTAGTGTCTTGGTTGGGCTTTCGGCTGGATGGTGGTTTGAGGTTTTTTGGGTTGAATGTTGAGAAAGATGTGTGTTTATAGTAAACCTGATCTTTTATTTAATGTAGGCTTAAGAGAGGGGCTTTTGTTCTTATTCGAAGATGGGTTTTGGCATATTGTTGTTTTGTGATTGATTGAGCACATAGAAAGCAGCTTCCTACGTAATATGAATTCTGTTTGCCTTATTGATGCTTGTGATCCTGCTTTTCTATATTGAAAATACAGATTTAAACTGTCGTTGAATTGGTGCCCGCCATGGATATAGTTTGTAGCTACTTTGAATATGAATTGTGGAACCATACCAGTTCCTTCAACTTAAGTTCTAAATAAATGAATTTGCACCGCCTACGCTATTAGGTGATGCAAACATTCTGAGCACCTTTTCATAATTTTGTAATTCAGGTAAAGAAAAAAAGAAACCCAAGAAGAACCTCGAAGAATAAGGTAGATTCTTATTTTGTTTGGTACGTTTGGTCTGATGGAGAGGGGAGTGCGACGCATGTGGCTTCATGTACTACAATTTTGGTTACTTGTAATACTATTCGATAGTCGATGACATTATTGTTGGGATACTCCAAAGAGGCTAGCGGACCGTAAGAGTGTTGTAATTGTTTGCTTTGCATTTCTGATCTGATCGAGTTGCATAGTTGAATATCCCATGAGTTTATTTCATATTATTGTTCATTATTTTCTATTGTGATCTTAATGTCCAATTAAGCAGCCTCGTCATGCCGAATTTTTCCTGATAAATAGCTATTAATTGATTAATTAAGCAGCTTTGCTAGTACACCAATGTAAGTTATCCTCAATTGTTAAACATTTTCGTAATCAATTCATTTTGTATTTAACTATCTGTTGTGGTATAACTATGTAAGTTGAATATATGTCATTTTTTAGAAGCATGTTTTTTGTACTTTATCTCTGTCGTATTGTCTCTTATAAGTTAAATCGACAATTTGCTTATGTATTTGTGTGTAGATCAATGGCTATGGGCCATTTGGTCTGGTGTGACCTGGTTTGGCTCTCGTCGTGAGAAGGAAGATGATATGGACATCATGGGTCCCGACCACCACGACACCCCGCAAAAGGTACCTCACTTGCTTCCAACCACCACTCCAAGATGGTGTTTTTCATATTCTGGTGTGCTCTAGTCCAGCTTCTCATGATAGTCTAGTCATAAATTAGCTTGCCTCTCGTCTAGTCCGAAATTGTTCTTTGACCTACCCCTTATGTTCTTCAGATCCAAGTGAAACTAAATTGGTCAAAAAAGTGGTGGTTTTCTTTGGCAGATGGGATATCCTTGGGTCAAGTACTTGATAGAGGAGAGCCGCGACACATCCTAGGAAATAAGGGCCTTGCCATGGAAGCCATGTCTCTCAAGGTAATCTTTGTTCCCCTCTGCACTATCTAACTAGTTCGGACCAGATCCATTTTGTTTTCTAATCTTCCGGTGTTGCTTGGCAGGGATGGCCAAGGCGGACATGATGAACCTCAACAACCATGTACGGTACTAGAGGTACGATACGTAGGCGGCTCGCACAACAAATGCGTTCCTTATTCTCGCTATACAAAGAGAGCACAACCGTGTGTACCCCCACAACAACTAACTCAACTTGATATTAACATTCTTGTTTTTTATATGAGCAACTCGTGTTGGTTAAAATGAAGAAACATGTTGCTGCCATTCTTAATGATTGCAATGCTGATCTTGAGGTGATGCCTTTGGTTCCCTATTACCTCCTGCTTTTCTCTCTAGCTCAAGTTCATGCACGGCACATGCATGATCCAGAGGCAGATATTTTGAAGTAGAATTGGTCAGTTTGATCATTTCTCTCTAGCTATGGCAGCTTTTTATCCTTGTTCAGTGCAACATTAGTATTTTAGTAAGGTCATACCTGATATATATCCCTTTTAATTCTAGGTGTATTCACATCATCCGGTTCAATACCTGCTATATGGATCAATTTTGCACGTAGACTTCTTTTTTCTGCGACGACCAAACTGAGTTGTCTAAGGTTGTTTCATGTTCTTCTGCGGCCTTCTCCCAGGGATCATGAATGGTGAGAAGAACGCAACACCTTCTATATTGGTTCATTTTGCTTCTATGCTTCCCGTTGTTGTCCTAGGACGGAGTATGGATTGGAATTGCATTGACGGAAGATTGTTCCCATGGTAGCATAGGAAATATATGATTTTAAACATGCAGTGTCTTATTGTCTATGGTTAATGTATTTATCATTTCTTTTTATGCATTATGGTAAATTAAAGAAATACTAGTCTTTCATTTTGTTAGAAAAATTACGTGTGCCAATTTTCTCCATAATGGTCATCATATTATGTAGAATTGTTATTTTGTATATATGTTTCCTATTTTTGATGATTCTTTTAAATTGATATGTTAGGTATTACTTCTATCATCATGCATCGGATCCATTTAGTTTTCCATGTTCTATTCATGTCTTATTTAACTCAGATCTATTAAATACTTAAAATTGACTTTTCTTTTGTCAAGTGTTTCAAAATTTCATGATTTGTGTGTTCTTACTGGTAGACATGTAACACCCCACTTTTTGCAACCTTGATTATTTGTTCTTGTTGCAAAAATTAGGAGGAACCAAAAACTTTTTCTTTAGACTAATTAAGATGAATTGCCTTGATCTGTTTGTTATGATGAATTGCCTTGATCTGTTGGTAGATGAATTGTCTTGATTTGCTTGTTGAGTTTTGTCTTGAGCTACCTCATAGAACAACACCCCTAGTGGTTAAACAAGCAACTCACCAAATAAACCACCTATGTGACTTAGGAAAAGTTGTTTTCCTTTTTTCTCCACATCAAACTTTTCTACCCATGGCAACATGAGTGTGCCTACTTAAAAATTCCTCTTTGTGTCTAAGCTAGCTCAAATCATCCTTGATTCCAAACTTACACCCTTCTCTTATACCCACTCATCCTTGTTGGTTTTGAGGCCATGTCGACCATCTGTGTTGACAGGCTTGAAATGTCCAGACTTTGGCAATTGATCTCTAAGCACCCACAACTGTTATTGTTGACTTCCATGCATGGATCTCATCTATGCAACATCCTCTTCAACCTCCACGTCCTGCATGTCTCAGTCAATCCTTGCAACTCTTATATTCAACTTGATCTTGTACCCTATTCAATGATTCAACACTAGATCACTTCCTTCAATTTTACCTCTTGTTTTTATTCAAGCTTAATCTTCACAAAACCAAGAGTGGGAATGGTGGGTACATTTTGTAGCCATCATCTACCCTTGAGAACACTTCTCCCTAAATTAGTTCTCTTTCTCAAAACCCTACTGTTTTCTTCTCTGGTTTTGACCACAAAACCACTTTTAGTTTTATTAAAGCTTCTCAAAATATTTCTTCAAAGAAAACAAGGAACTAAAATGGGTTTTGTTTTTCATCTCATTTCTACAAAGTACTGATTTCTAGAACCTTACTTTCTGTCATGCTTCCTTTTTTAACAAAAGGCTTGTTTATGGTACCTATACCATTTCTTGTTTTATTTTAAGTTTGAGAAAACTCTACTTTACTTGAGAAAGTAAGTAGAATATTTTGAACCCCTATGTTCTAACTAGTTTTATCTGAACACTTTCAAATTTCATTCCACTTGAGTTCATTCCCAATTGTCCCTAGACAATTGAGGTGTTTCAAATACCTTTCAAACAAGTTCTATTTCAAATAGCAACCTTTGCACATCTCTGATCTACCACATTGTATTTTCCCACATCCTCCAATTCTTGATCAAATGGATGATCATCTGATACTTCCAAATCAATCCCAATTGACCTCCCATTTGTAGAGCAATTTATATTATTTTCCATCATCACCTTGACCTCATGAATTCATGATTTAAGTCACCATATTCTTCATTGTGGGTATATGGTTACTTCACTCACCATCTCTCTTATTCTTGCTCTACCATTGTCTCAACCACCATCACCATTATCTTCTTGGCACAAAGCCATCATGCAACAAATACCATCATGGTATATTTTACCATCACAATCTTTCTCCATCTCTATATCTCTCACATTGTTCATTTTTATTGGTAAGGATGGAGCCGGCCAAATGGTGTATGCATGGCAAAATTCGGCCAGCCATGCCTCCTCATTTCCTTCTCCTTCAAGCCTTGCCTCCCACCTAGCCCAATCACTAAATGAGCAGCCACCCACCTCCACCAATCACAAAGGAGGCAGCCAACTCACTCTCCCTCTATAAAAGCTCCTTGGCCGGCCACCACCTCCCCTTTGGCTCATTTTTCTCACTCTCCACTCCCTCACACTCTCTCCCTGCCCTCCCCCACGAAAATGCTGCTGCCCCTTGCTCCCATGGCCGGCCATGGCCATGGAAAGCCACCAAGATGAAGCTCCCCTCCTCCCTCAAGCTTCCCCTCACCATGAGAGACTCCCTCTCCATCTTCTCCCCAACCCTAGATGGATTAATCTCCTCTTCTTCTTCCTCCATTGCTAAGATTGGATCTTGATGCAGGTGCATGTTGGTCCAAGCATGGAGAAGGTTGAGCAATCCTCAGATCTGAAGCTCTTGACCAAAGTTCGTCCAAAAACTTGCTGTAATTTTTGCTATCTTGCTGTTTCAGATTCTGGTACGATCTTGTAAAATCCACCGAATCTCGTGTGCAGATCCAAATCGAGTGATTCAAAGTTTCGCAGTTAGATACGGAAAAGATCTACAACTTGGCGTTGGTCTCACCCTCAAATTCGTTCCGGATTTTGCATGGTAAATAAAGTTCTGCAAACATGCAGAATCACTGTTTGTTAGATTTCTCCCGTTTTACAAAACCTTTTTGAGCAAACTCAACTGTGGGTGAAAGCCCTCTTCAGTACCTTCATTTTGACGGTGGTTTCACTTCGATTGACCTCCTGAAACTGAAATGGTTCACAGATGAAGATCTGGTCAGATCTGACTTTGTCGAATTAAACCAGGAGCTTGGAGACGAATTTTTGAATGAAACCAACTGGGTAAGAACCACCTATTCAATACCTTTCAGATGCAGCAGACCTCATATTTTTATGATTTGTGTATGATTTGTGATGAATGAAACTTGTTCTGTATGTTCTGCAGACATGGCTGTTAGCTTTTAATTCATCAAAAATTCATTTTTGAACCTAATTGAGTGATTCCACTTCTGTAGGATTACTGAATGTTTTCTTAATCTTCTCAAACAAGTTCCAAACCTTTATCTATTCTGTAACTCCAGAGGTGAAGCAAATGGTATAGACATGAAGTAATCTTGTCAATCCATTTGTGAGAGTTTCAGAAATAATTTGAACCCAAATCCAATTGTGTGTGAATCTCTGTTTAAATACCTTTCAAATGCCGGTGGCCTCATATTTTTAGGATTTTTCTACGATTTATGGCTTACAGATCTTGTTTTCTGTACAGTCAGATTCAAAGAAATTCCTAAAATTTTAGGTTTAATATTTTTGGGTGATTCCAATTGGGTTAGTCTTGTATTAGTACTCGGCTATATAGGAAAAATATTATTAGTCTCTGTTCATACATATTTGTTACTGTTAGTAATGTTTATGTGTGACATGCATTGTTGAAGCAAAACCTTTCGGTTTATTTAAAACCCTTGACCAACTCTTTTTGGTAGAGATGGGCAACCATTGTTTTATGCTTGCAAAGCAAAACCTCTGCAACTTAACATTAGCTCTTTTGTTTAGCTTGAGTTTTAAAATGATGTGGATTATGGTTTGCTTCCTATTTTGGTTGTAGTGTTATGGGAACAAATTATGTTAGGAAAACTGTTTTCTACTTTTCCAAAAATGTTTGAAAATGCATTGTGAATGTTTGTGATGCCAAACTAATGCTCTTGTCCTCTTTATGATGTTATCTACCAGGGGATACTTAGTTGTGCCATGGTGATACCTAGAGAGGCAATTGCTAAGTCGTGGTACTCTCATACCTTCACTAGGTAAATAAATGGGTATTCTTTTAGATGCTTTGTAGTATCTATAAGTCTCTAATATGTTAGCCGTAGAAGAGTGGTTAGCTTTTGATTGTTGATTGTTGCATACTTGTTATGATTGTTGCAATATGATTGATTGTGTTCCATTTATATTTTCCGGCGATAGATGCGAACAATTCCGGGAAGAAGAAGAAGTGGAATCGGGCGAGGATTTTATTTATGTTATTGGGATTCTTATATTGATGGAGCTCGAAGAAGTCCGGGGACAAATAAGCCAAGGCAAGCCATCTTTTGATCTCTGATTTGGTGTCTAGTTGGATGTCATTTGTTGATGTCCAAAGCACCTTGAATTCTATGTGTGTTATTCTCTCAATTTATGTCATCTATTTGTGTTTCCAAGTGGGGTACTCCCTAGTGGTGATACTCCACCTTTGTCATGTGATTAGGGGATACATGGCATCATGGCCGTGCTATTCCCCTTGGTTATCATATATGCCCAACTTGAGCATGCATCATCTCAAGAAAATAACTTACATCACACCCACCCCCTTTGTAGTATAGAGGTATCAATGTCATGATCTTGGTGTATTCTCAACTTGAGAGGAGTATGCCGTGTACCATATTGGAGAGTATGTTGGATAGTGATACTCCACTATCTAAGTTGTATATTTAGCACCACAAATCTGAAAGTATAATCCTCCTTGTGTTGCCATAATACATGCTTACCTTAAAGCAAGTATGATCCACTCCATTACCCTTTTGTTTACACCATCTATGGCGTGATGACTCTCATCTCGGCCGTAGTGCAATAGTAGTTCCACTCATGAAACTATAGGTTGGGAACCCCTCAAGGCTTACCTTGTTGTATATGTTTTATGAAAACCTTGGGTGAGTTAACCCAAGCGTATGGTTTAAGAAAGCAAAGGATCTTGGTAAAGATGTTCGGAAAAGTGGTGTATGGATGTTTGTTGAACAACCAAGGTGTTGTGGGAAAAATGGTTTTAAAAAAGGAGCACTCTGCGTATAAGTGTACACCAGCCCAACTTTTATCGCGCAACCACTCTACCTCGGTGTGGGACGGGGCTTAGCCCGTAGTTTGTTGAAGCCGGCAGAGCACCCTTCACAACTTTCTAGGGAGGGTCATGACGACCTCCGACGCCGGGTTGCGCTCCGGAGGAGGCAATACACTGTCTTAACCGATAGCCGGACGATTACCGAGGGTCTTCTGTCATGGCGCCGGAGATACGCTCAAAAGGAGGTATGCTGCCGGGGTGCCGGGAAGGGGTAAGCCCGCAGGGAAGGACTCGTGCCAGTGGAGATGGGTGAAAGGTTATGTCCAGGTATCCGTCGTGGCATATGTTGTTATGCAGGGATGATGCCCACACGATAGGTATCCGGATAGTTGTGGGGAAAGTGTGCAAACTCTGCAGAGTCAAATCTATTCGAATAGCCGCGTCCGCGGTCATGGACGGGTTGCAAAGGTCTACCTTTACCGGGGCTTGTGTTTTGTTTTGATAAATGCTTTGCAAAGAAAGTGTTGTGTTGGATGTACCGGAAGGGTACGGAAAAAGGGCGTGTGTCGACCATATGGAGATGGTCGTGGAAAAATAAGACCAAGTGGGGAACTTTTTCCTAGTGTTTCATGTAGAGGAACTCTTCTTTAACAAAGATATAGAGATGTCATAGGTATCTTTTGAAGTATCTTCTTCAATAAATATATAGGTATGTCACGAGTAATTCTCTAGCATTCCCGTCAACCGAGATGGACTTATGCTACCTCATCCTCAATAAAGGTCTAGATATGTCTTAGAACTTCCTAAGCGTTCCCATCAATTGAGATGGCGGTGTGCTATCTTTCCTCCTAGATGTTTGGTGGGATGTCCTTGAAACACCATAGTGTCCGCATCACTTGAGATGCCGGCATGCTATATCCACAAGAGAAACTGATTCTCTTTCACATACTATATCCACAAGAGAAACTAATTCTCTTTCACATGCTATATCCACAAGAGAAACTATTCTTCCTCTCTTGTCTCTTTTAGTTAGCTCTGTTAGCATCTTTCTTGATGGTTTGCGAGTACAATTCCAAATGTACTCACGGCTTTGTCCACTGGCTATTTACTTGGCCAGACTTGGAGGAACACGACGGATGAAGAAGGTGTTGGCGACGTCTATGCGAGCTAGGAACGTCTTCCCGGCCGGTTACTGTAGGGTTATGGCAGATGACTTGAGTGCTATCGCACTGCTGAAGTGATGATGCTACTCGATGTTTAGTTAGGCCCTTCGAGGCTATTATGTAAGTATTGGTCATGTGACCATGTTGTAATTTTCTTATTCCGCTTTGTAATGGATGGTGTAATTTGATATCAGTTCGGTTATGTGTTCACGACGCACTGATCATGGGATCGTGAACTGTATACATAACAGGGAATTTCGGGCTGCTAGTCCGGGGTCCCCACAGAGCTGGTATCAGAGCTATCCTGACTGTAGGAGACCTTAGTTAGCATGGACGTTAGTTAGGAAACAAGTACTTGGGCAAAACTATTTACCAAACAGATTGTTTCTTTAATCGGAAGTATAGCTTCTACTCCTCTTATTTATTCAAAGCTTCTAAATTCTTATCTCTCCGCTTTATAAAAAGGTTTGAAATTTTTTGCTCTATTTGTCTCATCCATTTCAAACCTACATATTGGACGATGTCCCCAACTCAGACCGGAGACTCTAACTCAAAGATGGATCAATCCCTCGGGAAGACTCGTGTATGTCCAACAACAGCTGTTCAAGATTGGAGGCCGACTTAGTGTGCAGATAAAAGAATAATAAGATCATGTCTTTGGTTATCACCAAAGTCTGTTAAGGAGCTGACCTTGTTCCTCCGTGGACTTGCACTTTTTGCAGTCGTCAGGGATCAAGCCCTCAGTTTCTTGACTAGTAATTTTTAGGCCAGCCACGGGAAGATCTTGACTTCGGGAGCACCTCAACAACTACCCCTCTGAAGACCTCACGTCCTCGGGATGATGAGACCATAAGATCTACACAGTTTTCGCCTCCACCTCAACATCGACGAGTCAACATCAGGCCTGCGTCACCACCAACTGTTACAAGGATCCCTATTGAAGTCGATGCCAGCAAGATGAAGACGTCGACATATGTGACCAGCCCCAAGCCAATAGGATGGATAGGATAAACTCAATCGCTTTGATTGAACTACCCCCACGTATTAGGCATCCGTGAGGTACTTAGAGTACCATGTATGGTGTGATGATTGCTTGTAGTTTCCTTGTGTGCTGCCTTGAGTGTTTGCATCTGTTTGTTGTGTGCATGTATGTCTTGCTATTTAGACGTTCCCGCCCTTTTTAATTGTTTGAAATTTGTGAAACAGAAATTAAAAATGGAAATCTGCCAGTGTACTGTTTTGCTAATAAAAATAGTTTGGTAGCTCCGATTGATATGATTCCAATTGCACTAGAACCAGTATGAAATTGTCTTTCAGACGCCACTGACCTTGTATTTTTAGGATTTTTGTGCGATTTTTAATAAATAAAACTTGATCACTGTTTCTGGTTAGTATTTTGAGTCTCAAAAATTGAAAAATAAATATTTTTGAATGATTCCAATTGTGTTGATCTTGTTTTGTTACTGTGCATCTAGGAAAAATACCAGTAGCCTCTGTTAGTGGTATTTTGTCTCTGGTTATGGTTGTGTGGGTGTCACATGTAATGATAGGATTAAAAATTTGCCTCGCTGACGTATTGCTAACTGCTAGTTAGTTGGATAGGTTAACGGAAGGCTCTAACTCTAACCCAGTTAGCAGTTGTTTTTCAACCGTCAGGAAAAACTAACCCAGACCCCTATCTACGCCGACTACTTTCAAGATCAGCTGGAGCGACTCTACCACGCCAACGAAGCAGAAGCCCCTACCTTCAAGAGTGACTGCACCTCGGCGAGAAGACATTGGCTCAGTTAACACCGCAAGTGCCTCTTGAAGTGGTGGTCTGCACGTCGCCCCTAAAGATTCTTCAAGTGAGTAAGGAAGATCGACGACTTCTTCAGAAGCCCCAGACAAGAACTACAAGGAAGAAGCTCTGAGTTTTTCCGGAAGCCCGATGAAAAATCTTAAGGGTGGAAGACTTCGTCTTCCACTAAAAGTTGGAGCTAACCGTAACATTTTAAACCTTTCTAAAACACCGTTGGAAACGTGGGATGCACCAACCCCTCTTGAAGCCATGGACTACACAACGCCCTCTGATGATGTTTCAACTCAAGACAAGAGACCGAAGACCTCTTCAAAAAGTGCCCAACAAGACTTCGTGGCCGAAGCTTAGAGTTTTCAAAACCCCCGATGAACAATTTTAAGGGTGGAAGAATTCATCTTCCACCAAAATTTTAAGCTAACTCAAAAAGGTTTTCAAGTCTTCCAATGCACAGTTGGAGTGCAATAATCCTCCCACAGCCTTGAACCCCCTCTAGGATCGCGAAGAAACTACAGATCCAACACCTGCATGGAGTAGTCAACCTCTTCATGAAGCTCGCCATCGGCCGAAATCCATCATGTCTCCCAGAAGATGAAGCAACGACCTTCTCTACAACGGCACGTCTACAGAAGAATGGAGTCTGACTTTAGTTAAACCTTATAACCCCTCTAGTTCCACGCTCAGTAATCTCGGGACGAGATTAGTTTAAGGGTGGAAGATCTGTAACACCCCACTTTTTGCAACCTTGATTATTTGTTCTTGTTGCAAAAATTAGGAGGAACCAAAAACTTTTTCTTTAGACTAATTAAGATGAATTGCCTTGATCTGTTTGTTATGATGAATTGCCTTGATCTGTTGGTAGATGAATTGTCTTGATTTGCTTGTTGAGTTTTGTCTTGAGCTACCTCATAGAACAACACCCCTAGTGGTTAAACAAGCAACTCACCAAATAAACCACCTATGTGACTTAGGAAAAGTTGTTTTCCTTTTTTCTCCACATCAAACTTTTCTACCCATGGCAACATGAGTGTGCCTACTTAAAAATTCCTCTTTGTGTCTAAGCTAGCTCAAATCATCCTTGATTCCAAACTTACACCCTTCTCTTATACCCACTCATCCTTGTTGGTTTTGAGGCCATGTCGACCATCTGTGTTGACGAGGCTTGAAATGTCCGGACTTTGGCAATTGATCTCTAAGCACCCACAACTCGTTATTGTTGACTTCCATGCATGGATCTCATCTATGCAACATCCTCTTCAACCTCCACGTCCTGCATGTCTCAGTCAATCCTTGCAACTCTTATATTCAACTTGATCTTGTACCCTATTCAATGATTCAACACTAGATCACTTCCTTCAATTTTACCTCTTGTTTTTATTCAAGCTTAATCTTCACAAAACCAAGAGTGGGAATGGTGGGTACATTTTGTAGCCATCATCTACCCTTGAGAACACTTCTCCCTAAATTAGTTCTCTTTCTCAAAACCCTACTGTTTTCTTCTCTGGTTTTGACCACAAAACCACTTTTAGTTTTATTAAAGCTTCTCAAAATATTTCTTCAAAGAAAACAAGGAACTAAAATGGGTTTTGTTTTTCATCTCATTTCTACAAAGTACTGATTTCTAGAACCTTACTTTCTGTCATGCTTCCTTTTTAACAAAAGGCTTGTTTATGGTACCTATACCATTTCTTGTTTTATTTTAAGTTTGAGAAAACTCTACTTTACTTGAGAAAGTAAGTAGAATATTTTGAACCCCTATGTTCTAACTAGTTTTATCTGAACACTTTCAAATTTCATTCCACTTGAGTTCATTCCCAATTGTCCCTAGACAATTGAGGTGTTTCAAATACCTTTCAAACAAGTTCTATTTCAAATAGCAACCTTTGCACATCTCTGATCTACCACATTGTATTTTCCCACATCCTCCAATTCTTGATCAAATGGATGATCATCTGATACTTCCAAATCAATCCCAATTGACCTCCCATTTGTAGAGCAATTTATATTATTTTCCATCATCACCTTGACCTCATGAATTCATGATTTAAGTCACCATATTCTTCATTGTGGGTATATGGTTACTTCACTCACCATCTCTCTTATTCTTGCTCTACCATTGTCTCAACCACCATCACCATTATCTTCTTGGCACAAAGCCATCATGCAACAAATACCATCATGGTATATTTTACCATCACAATCTTTCTCCATCTCTATATCTCTCACATTGTTCATTTTTATTGGTAAGGATGGAGCCGGCCAAATGGTGTATGCATGGCAAAATTCGGCCAGCCATGCCTCCTCATTTCCTTCTCCTTCAAGCCTTGCCTCCCACCTAGCCCAATCACTAAATGAGCAGCCACCCACCTCCACCAATCACAAAGGAGGCAGCCAACTCACTCTCCCTCTATAAAAGCTCCTTGGCCGGCCACCACCTCCCCTTTGGCTCATTTTTCTCACTCTCCACTCCCTCACACTCTCTCCCTGCCCTCCCCCACGAAAATGCTGCTGCCCCTTGCTCCCATGGCCGGCCATGGCCATGGAAAGCTCACCAAGATGCAGCTCCTTCCTCCCTCAAGCTTCCCCTCACCATGAGAGACTCCCTCTCCATCTTCTCCCCAACCCTAGATGGATTAATCTCCTCTTCTTCTTCCTCCATTGCTAAGATTGGATCTTGATGCAGGTGCATGTTGGTCCAAGCATGGAGAAGGTTGAGCAATCCTCAGATCTGAAGCTCTTGACCAAAGTTCGTCCAAAAACTTGCTGTAATTTTTGCTATCTTGCTGTTTCAGATTCTGGTACGATCTTGTAAAATCCACCGAATCTCGTGTGCAGATCCAAATCGAGTGATTCAAAGTTTCGCAGTTAGATACGGAAAAGATCTACAACTTGGCGTTGGTCTCACCCTCAAATTCGTTCCGGATTTTGCATGGTAAATAAAGTTCTGCAAACATGCAGAATCACTGTTTGTTAGATTTCTCCCGTTTTACAAAACCTTTTTGAGCAAACTCAACTGTGGGTGAAAGCCCTCTTCAGTACCTTCATTTTGACGGTGGTTTCACTTCGATTGACCTCCTGAAACTGAAATGGTTCACAGATGAAGATCTGGTCAGATCTGACTTTGTCGAATTAAACCAGGAGCTTGGAGACGAATTTTTGAATGAAACCAACTGGGTAAGAACCACCTATTCAATACCTTTCAGATGCAGCAGACCTCATATTTTTATGATTTGTGTATGATTTGTGATGAATGAAACTTGTTCTGTATGTTCTGCAGACATGGCTGTTAGCTTTTAATTCATCAAAAATTCATTTTTGAACCTAATTGAGTGATTCCACTTCTGTAGGATTACTGAATGTTTTCTTAATCTTCTCAAACAAGTTCCAAACCTTTATCTATTCTGTAACTCCAGAGGTGAAGCAAATGGTATAGACATGAAGTAATCTTGTCAATCCATTTGTGAGAGTTTCAGAAATAATTTGAACCCAAATCCAATTGTGTGTGAATCTCTGTTTAAATACCTTTCAAATGCCAGTGGCCTCATATTTTTAGGATTTTTCTACGATTTATGGCTTACAGATCTTGTTTTCTGTACAGTCAGATTCAAAGAAATTCCTAAAATTTTAGGTTTAATATTTTTGGGTGATTCCAATTGGGTTAGTCTTGTATTAGTACTGGCTATATAGGAAAAATATTATTAGTCTCTGTTCATACATATTTGTTACTGTTAGTAATGTTTATGTGTGACATGCATTGTTGAAGCAAAACCTTTCGGTTTATTTAAAACCCTTGACCAACTCTTTTTGGTAGAGATGGGCAACCATTGTTTTATGCTTGCAAAGCAAAACCTCTGCAACTTAACATTAGCTCTTTTGTTTAGCTTGAGTTTTAAAATGATGTGGATTATGGTTTGCTTCCTATTTTGGTTGTAGTGTTATGGGAACAAATTATGTTAGGAAAACTGTTTTCTACTTTTCCAAAAATGTTTGAAAATGCATTGTGAATGTTTGTGATGCCAAACTAATGCTCTTGTCCTCTTTATGATGTTATCTACCAGGGGATACTTAGTTGTGCCATGGTGATACCTAGAGAGGCAATTGCTAAGTCGTGGTACTCTCATACCTTCACTAGGTAAATAAATGGGTATTCTTTTAGATGCTTTGTAGTATCTATAAGTCTCTAATATGTTAGCCGTAGAAGAGTGGTTAGCTTTTGATTGTTGATTGTTGCATACTTGTTATGATTGTTGCAATATGATTGATTGTGTTCCATTTATATTTTCCGGCGATAGATGCGAACAATTCCGAGAAGAAGAAGAAGTGGAATCGGGCGAGGATTTTATTTATGTTATTGGGATTCTTATATTGATGGAGCTGAAGAAGTCCGGGGACAAATAAGCCAAGGCAAGCCATCTTTTGATCTCTGATTTGGTGTCTAGTTGGATGTCATTTGTTGATGTCCAAAGCACCTTGAATTCTATGTGTGTTATTCTCTCAATTTATGTCATCTATTTGTGTTTCCAAGTGGGGTACTCCTAGTGGTGATACTCCACCTTTGTCATGTGATTAGGGGATACATGGCATCATGGCCGTGCTATTCCCCTTGGTTATCATATATGCCCAACTTGAGCATGCATCATCTCAAGAAAATAACTTACATCACACCCACCCCCTTTGTAGTATAGAGGTATCAATGTCATGATCTTGGTGTATTCTCAACTTGAGAGGAGTATGCCGTGTACCATATTGGAGAGTATGTTGGATAGTGATACTCCACTATCTAAGTTGTATATTTAGCACCACAAATCTGAAAGTATAATCCTCCTTGTGTTGCCATAATACATGCTTACCTTAAAGCAAGTATGATCCACTCCATTACCCTTTTGTTTACACCATCTATGGCGTGATGACTCTCATCTCGGCCGTAGTGCAATAGTAGTTCCACTCATGAAACTATAGGTTGGGAACCCCTCAAGGCTTACCTTGTTGTATATGTTTTATGAAAACCTTGGGTGAGTTAACCCAAGCGTATGGTTTAAGAAAGCAAAGGATCTTGGTAAAGATGTTCGGAAAAGTGGTGTATGGCTGTTTGTTGAACAACCAAGGTGTTGTGGGAAAAATGGTTTTAAAAAAGGAGCACTGCGTATAAGTGTACACCAGCCCAACTTTTATCGCGCAACCACTCTACCCTGGTGTGGGACGGGGCTTAGCCCGTAGTTTGTTGAAGCTGGCAGGAGCACCCTTCACAACTTTCTAGGGAGGGTCATGACGACCTCCGACGCCGGGTTGCGCTCCGGAGGAGGCAATACACTGTCTTAAGCGATAGCCGGACGATTACCGAGGGTCTTCGTCATGGCGCCGGAGATACGCTCAAAAGGAGGTATGCTCGCCGGGTGCCGGGAAGGGGTAAGCCCGCGAGGAAGGACTCGTGCCGGTGGAGATGGGTGAAAGGTTATGTCCAGGTATCCGTCGTGGCATATGTTGTTATGCGAGGATGATGCCCACACGATAGGTATCCGGATAGTTGTGGGGAAAGTGTGCAAACTCGCAGAGTCAAATCTATTCGAATAGCCGCGTCCGCGGTCATGGACGGGTTGCAAAGGTCTACCTTTACCGGGGCTTGTGTTTTGTTTTGATAAATGCTTTGCAAAGAAAGTGTTGTGTTGGATGTACTCGGAAGGGTACGGAAAAGAGCGTGTGTCGACCATATGGAGATGGTCGTGGAAAAATAAGACCAAGTGGGGAACTTTTTCCTAGTGTTTCATGTAGAGGAACTCTTCTTTAACAAAGATATAGAGATGTCATAGGTATCTTTTGAAGTATCTTCTTCAATAAATATATAGGTATGTCACAGTAATTCTCTAGCATTCCCGTCAACTGAGATGGACTTATGCTACCTCATCCTCAATAAAGGTCTAGATATGTCTTAGAACTTCCTAAGCGTTCCCATCAATTGAGATGGCGGTGTGCTATCTTTCCTCCTAGATGTTTGGTGGGATGTCCTTGAAACACCATAGTGTCCGCATCACTTGAGATGCCGGCATGCTATATCCACAAGAGAAACTGATTCTCTTTCACATACTATATCCACAAGAGAAACTAATTCTCTTTCACATGCTATATCCACAAGAGAAACTATTCTTCCTCTCTTGTCTCTTTTAGTTAGCTCTGTTAGCATCTTTCTTGATGGTTTGCGAGTACAATTCCAAATGTACTCACGGCTTTGTCCACGGCTATTTACTTGGCCGGACTTGGAGGAACACGACGGATGAAGAAGGTGTTGGCGACGTCTATGCGAGCTAGGAACGTCTTCCCGATCGGTTGCACTGTAGGGTTATGGCAGATGACTTGGGTACTCGCGCTGCTGAAGTGATGATGCTACTCGATGTTTAGTTAGGCCCTTCGAGGCTATTATGTAAGTATTGGTCATGTGACCATGTTGTAATTTTCTTATTCCGCTTTGTAATGGATGGTGTAATTTG
The DNA here is from genome assembly GCF_022539505.1 of Lolium rigidum. Taxonomy (NCBI): domain Eukaryota; kingdom Viridiplantae; phylum Streptophyta; class Magnoliopsida; order Poales; family Poaceae; genus Lolium; species Lolium rigidum. The sequence continues at coordinate 35,711,516 of NC_061514.1, read as the reverse complement.
ATATCAGTTCGGTTATGTGTTCACGACGCACTGATCATGGGATCGTGAACTGTATACATAACAGGGAATTTCGGGCTGCTAGTCCGGGGTCCCCACAAGACATGATGCTATCTTTTGTCTATAATACATAACCACGCGTCTAAATGCGTATTTGAGAAAAACTTGAAGATACCGACCCTACAAGATTTTGTTGCTCTTAAATCTGGATCTCGTGAGTTATTTTGCTAGAAGATCAACATGTCTATAATTGTTCCAATCCTCTATTTCATATATACTGTCTTAGTTGTTTATATACTGGTTATGTCAATGTTTAAGATGCATTACATGATTAAGTTCGGATCGCTTGATATTGTTCGCAATATTATTCAGCTGTTTTGTGGAACAAAGGGAGTATGACTTGTTTTGTTCATTAGTCGTATGGCAATAGGAAAAATGCTTGAGCTTCCTGGGGAAAAAAGCTGGTAATTCATTTGGTGAACCAAGTGGTAATTCTGATAAAGTTAAAGACATGAGGTAAGAGCATTTTTTCAGGAATACTTCTTCTTGACAAGTTCATGATCATTCCTTAACATTGTTTTGTTTTCATACTAGCTCTAGTCTTATCAAGCACGGCCTTAGCTATCATGGAAACGATTTACTCTACTCAGGTGTGTTTCTTATATCAAGTCACTATATCCGATGAACTCTATATTTGCATGGGAAACACCCGTCTAGCCCTTTCGAGTTTCTTGTGAGCTTATTGTTACCCCTCTATTCTCTAGAGTCATACCCCCTTTGTTCCAAATTACTATGCACACTACCTTTTACCGATTTTTTATATTACTCTATGCGATGGTGTCCTGGAGCCACAGTTTCTGAAATTACCCCTCTAGAGTCAGCAACCTTAAGGGGAAGGGGAGCGGAACGAGGACAGATTGGAGTGCGTGGTCAGACAAGGCGATGAGGAGCACACAGATGGCTGTGTGATGGATTGGTGCGCGGCCAACCACGGTGAGGAGGAGCGTGCTGGTTTGCACCATGGACCATTGTGCAGGGGATGGATATGAGTTCGGCCAGAGACTGGGAGGAGGTGCTTGTGTGCTACTGTTATCACCAGAATTTGACCGGATCAGAGGTGGGCCGCGATTAAAGATGGGCTTGAAGAATATACATGGAAGAAATACATGAATCGGCCTTATATGCAAAGTTTGGGCTAGCTTGCCCGTGTATCTGTAATATAGTAGGATACGTGTCGGTTAGATAGAGTTTGGCTCGTGCACGGTTGGGATTATTCCCACGTTAGAAAGTCTACGGACTATAAATATGTATCTAGGGTTTATGAAATAAACAACAATCACGTTCACCACAAACCAATCTAGGCGCATCGCCAACTCCCTTGTCTCGAGGATTTCTTCCGGGTAAGCATCATGCTGCCTAGATCGCATCTTGCGATCTAGGCAGTACACGTTTATTCGTTGTTCATGCGTTGCTCGTACTGAAGCCTTGTTGATGGCGGGCAACATAGTTATCATAGATGTGTTAGGGTTAGCATTGTTTCATCGTATCATATGCTTTCGTCCATGCAACCCTTAGACGTCTAGCCGCCCTTACACCTATCTTGGGTGTAAGGGCGGCACCCCGCTTGATCATTATTTAGTAGATCCGATCCGTTATGATTGCTCCTTGTTCTTCAAGGATTAGTTTAATATCTGCATAGTTAGGCCTTACAAACGGGTTGAAGGATCCAGTGGCACGTGGGGTGTAGTTTGCTAGCCCTAGGCAAGATGTTCGGGGATCAACTTCATGTTGGTTTTTAGGCCTTGTCTAGGGTCGGTTTACGATCACCGTGCGTGGCCGCCAGGCTCAATCACGTGTAGGATGTTCCGATTATGTGGTGAAAACCCTAAATCGTAGTAGGTCGTTTTAGCTTTATTTTGATCAAGCGGGACCACCATCTGACCGTACACCTCGTACGGATCATGGGTGGATCGGCTCCTTGAGCCGATTCACGGGACAACTCGAGAGCCGATCGAGGCTCGTATTTAATGTTTACGTGTATGCCATGCGGGAAACTAAGCGAGGCAAATCCAACACCTTCCCGACCGGGTATAGGTCGGGTGGCACGCCCTTGCACCAGCATCGGACGTGCGTGCCGGAGTCTTTGTGGGCCGTCGCTCGAGGGACCGAGGGCCAGCCGCAGTCCTGGGAGCCTCCCGGCTCTACTCGTGTTGCCCGTCGCTGCTCGCCGGTGGGTTTCGACCGCAACACATTTCGGCACGCCCGGTGGGACAGTCTTCGACATCAACCGCATCGCCATCTACATCAGAGATGGCGGAAGGCACTCCAGTCACATACGAGGATCTCACTGAGGAGCTCAAGAAGAAGTATGATGAGGTCAAAGCGATCCTCGAAGCCGACCTCATCGGCTCTTTCCACAGAACCCGCTCACACGGCATCAGGTGGAAGGGGTTCTCACCTGAAGGCGCGCTCGATGGAGTGGACCTGTCCGCCCCGTCAGAAGAACGCACCAGGTCCCTGCGTCAGGAGATTAACTTCATGGTAGCTCATTCGCTGCACCGCCATTCTGAGAGCCTGGTGAACACTTTGGAGCGTGTCGCTCTTCGGGTGATCCAAGAAATCATGAGGCATCAGTACTCTCCGCCAGGACCAGCTCTAGGGACTCACCAAGGAGAGATGCCACTCCAGTCCCGACCACCGCTGCCATTCGCGGTGGCAGCACCAGAAGTGCCGATTTCACCGGCATACGTCGTCTACAAGATCGGTGGTGACCCTAGTGATTACCGGTTCTTGCATGAGGCGCCTAAGGAGATCCCTCACGGATACACGTGCACATACGTGCCGACGGCACGATGGCGGGCACTCACAAACCAGACTGCAACAACAGGGACTTCTGGAACAGCAGGAGGAACTTCGGGAACAGATCTTGAAAAGCAGACGTGGCTAGCTAAGTACGCTACTCCGATAAACCTCCAGAGTCCAACTCCTGCAGTTGGCTCAGAGCTTGAGAAACAAGCATGGCTGGCTAAGTATGCCACTCCGGCAAATCTTCAGAGTTCGACTCCTGCAGCCACCACCGCGGATCAGATCAGTACAATCTTGAGAGACCAGTTCGGCATGGTGCCGAAAAGGAGGGCAATCGGCTATTCCAAGCCGTACCCCAATGAGTACGAGTTGATCCCACTACCACCCAAATATCGGCTCCCCGAATTCTCCAAATTTAGTGGATCGGATGGTTCCGGCTCAATCGAGCATGTGAGCCGATATTTGGCACAGGCTGGGCACGATCTCAGCATCGGATGAGCTGTGTGTGAGGTTCTTCGCACAGTCCCTCACGGGATCGGCTTTCGGGTGGTACGCATCGCCGCCACCGAGACTCAATCCGGACTTGGAAGCGGTTGGAGGAGCAGTTCCACATGCGGTATCACTCGAGGCTTCCGAGGCTGGCATTGCCGATCTAGCACAAGTACGACGAAGCGCGGAGAAACGGTGTCGAATACGTTGACTGCCAAAACCCACCGGCGGGCAGCGGCCTTGTCAACACTCGTAGAGCCGGGGGAGCCTAGAGCTGCGGCTGGCCGAGACCCCTCCGAGCGACGGCCCGCAATGCTCTTCCGGTCACACGCGGTGTTGCGAAGTGCAGGGCGTGCCACCCGACCTATACCTGGTCAGGAAGGTGATGAGGTTGCCTCGCTTAGTTTCCTGCGGGGCATACATGTAAACATTAAATACGAGCCTCGATCGGCTCTCAGGTTATCCTGTGAATCGGCTCAAAGAGCCGATCCACCCATGATCCGTACGGGGTGCACGAATACTTGGCGGTCCTGCTTGATCAAGATAAAGCTAATGAGATCTACGGCGATTTAGGGTTTTCACCGCATAACCGGATCATCCTACTCCAGGTTGGGCCTTGCGGCCACGCACGGTGCTCGTAAGCCGATCCTAAACAAGGCCGGAAAACCAACATGAAGCTGATTCTAGGAACATCCCGTTTAGGACTTGCGAACGCCACCCTACGTGCCCACTGGATCCTCCCCCCATTGTAAGGCCAAACTATTGCGGATATTAAACTAATCCTTGTAGAACAAGGAGCAATCGTAACGGATCAGATCTACTAAATAATGATCAAGCGGGTGCCGCCCCACACCCGAGATAGGCGTGAGGGCGGCTAGATATGCAAGGGTTGCACTACGTAAGCATGCTTAAACGAAGAACAATGCTAACCCTAACACATCTAATGATAACTACGTTGCTCGCCATCAAAAGCGCTTCGAGTACGAGCAACGCATGAACAACGTGGGGCTTGTGCTTTGCCTAGATCGCAAGATGCGATCTAGGCAACATGTCGCTACCCGATAGAAACCCTCGAGACGAAGGAGTTGGCGATGCGCCGAGATTGGTTTGTTTTTGGGGTTGAACGTGAGTTGTTGTTTATTCCATAAACCCTAGGTACATATTTATAGTCCAGGGGACTTTCTAATGTGGGCATGCACTAAACCGTGCACGACTAAGATTCTATCTCTAAACTAAAATAGGTCTAATATGTTACAGATACACGGGCAATTAAGCCCAACAGGCCGATTCATATAATTCTCCACGTATATTTCCTTAAGCCCATCTTGACTGCGGCCCACCTCTGACTCGGTTAAATTCTGGTGATAACACATGCCCCCCTGGTTTTGGAAATGGTATTTCCAAAATCATTACGCTTCCTTTCGTCGGGTCATGTCGTGGCGAGAACCGTCGCGATATCCGTTACCATGATGACTTGCCTTCTCAACTTCGTGATTTGGCAGTCTTTTCTTTTTCTTTCAAACACCACTTCCTCGGAAACTGCTGTGGCATTGAATTCTCATCATCTCCCCTCCTATTTAACCGCTATGCACAGTTCTGCTCTGTATCCTCCTCGCATTAGCAGTCCAAAAAATCCCCCCAGCGCCATCATGTCTTCTTCCTCTTCTGCCCTATCGGACCCTTCCAACCAGTCCTCCATATCCCGCGAGCCGACGCCGGAGCATAACCCGGCGGCAGCCCATGCGGCCAACACCCGCCGTGCCATTGCGGCCGGGGAGGAGTCAGACCATGACTTCTCCATCTGGTCCGAGGACGACCAGTCCTCGACGGACGGGGAGAGCGACCTTCGTTTCCTCGCCGACGGGGAATCGGAGGAGGAGAGCGATGACGATCGCTTCTCCTGGGACGACTTCACCTCCTCCGAGGGGGTGGTGGAGGAAGAAGAGGAGGAGGAGGACGATGACGACGACGACTCCCTCGAGGGCTACCCACCGGCGAAGCGCCTTCGCATGTGGTGGGACGACGACGGCGAGCGACGACGAAGATGGAGACGAAGCCCCGGTGGAGGGCTATGGGAGTAGCGACGAGAGCCCATCGGCAGCGGTGCCGATGAAAGCTCGATGATGAGGGCAGTGATGGCCCGTAGATAGGACCTCTAGCATAGGGTCAGTAGTAGCAGATTGGGGCAATGTATCCCCTAGTATTTCCTTTTGAGGGCAATTAGCTCTTTATATAAGAAAACTCGCCTATCAATGAAGAACTGTTCCCTAATTCGAGTTTGCCGATTTCTTCTGAGTTTGATTGAGCCGATTTGCCTCTCCTACTGACCTTGCCGATTTGCCTTCTTCGCCAATGTGTAATGAGCCGATAACAACGCATCGGTCCTTCGACATTCATCCTTCCACTCTTCAACTCCTTAGCGAGCGTTCATCGCTTTGTGAAGAAGGTTGTAACGAGGATCAGCCGATGGTACTTCAATCGGCTTTTCAATGGAGCACCTACCAGGCCTGTTGCCCCCCGAGTCTCAGCCAACGCAAAACAGAGACGAGGATACGCGCATGAACTGTGCAGACCTGGGCCTGATCGTATGTGGGGAAGTTCCTTATGCAGCGTCAGCCGATTTGAACACAAATCGGCCTCTCTGAGCGGAAAGCCTTCAAGGTGAGCTGCCCCCCCGAGCTCTTACTCGAGGCGAGAATGTGCCACAGCCGATCCTCTTTCTTCCTCCGACGGTCGATAATCTTTCGTTTCAGCTGCACTAGCCCCACAGATTGGACATCCTGGATTTGGTGAAGGCTTGATAATCCTCGCACAACTAGAGTCGATGGCTACGCATCGGCTATTTCTTGATTCTGAAGTCGATGTCTGCTGCATCGGCTGTGCTCGAAAATTTTCGAATTTTCACTTTTTTTTTTTTTACTGGCCGACATCGTGCATCGGCCCCCATATTCCAATACCCATCAACAAAAGATGAGATGCTTCGTTGCATATCCTCGTATTTTCATATACACGGGTGCCCCCCGAGCCGATTCTGTCAAGAAAATTGATGGTATCGGCTCTGTTGGATAACATGTTGAACCCAAGCAGAAAGGTAGGTGAGGATAATTTTGGCCGATTACTGGAATCGGCCTCCACGTTGCTTGCTCGTTGAAGGTCTTGTAAGTTCCCTTCGTAAATTTTTTGGGGCCGATTACAAGGATCAGCCTCTCCTGGTTTGCTCATTGGTTTGATCTTGCTACTTGGTCAGGCTGGATGAAACCAACCCAACCTCTGACTTGATGCGCTTGCTGTCGTCCACCTTGAGTGCTCCGTAGAGTCGTGGAGGGCTAAGCTCTGTCGGCAAGACGAGTACCATGTTTGTGCCAGCCGATGTCCCATCATCGGCTTTCCTCTGTTTGGGGCGCCACTCCATTTTCCGTGGACGACCCTCTTCATCCGGGGTTCGCTGAACTTTTGCAGCCCGGATCGGGCCGTGCCTTCCTTAGCGTATGCGGGTACAACCTTTCGGCTTCCTCCGGGCCGCGCAATCGGCTGAACCTCGCGCTTTTGGGAACGGCTGAGTCCGTCGGGGCACCACCTTGGCCGGTGGTCCTGTCTTCTTCCACTTCTCCCTCGTCTTCTGAATCCTCAAGATCTGCCCAACGAGGTGACTCAGCGCGTTTGCTTTGTGACGGGAGAGGCCCTAGGCGCTCGAACACAGACACGTTGGCTGCCTCCTTCTTTTTCTGATTGCATTCTGGGCAATTGCCGATTGTGGGCAATCGGCTCATTCCTGAATCCCAGCAGTGTCTGAAGAAAGGGCAGTCCCAATGCCTGGCGTTGTCGTCTTGCTCCCTTGATGCTTCCGTGGCATAGCGCTCGTGCTCCTCCTCATCGCGATTCTGCAGACGATATCTTCGGCTTCTCTAGCCAAACGATCTTCTCTATCATTGTAATTGGGTCGCCGGCGTTGGTCATACCGACTAACATATTTGTTGAGGAGGTGATCGAGAGAGGGTCGCTGATATCTTATATTCTTCACCTCTCCCTCTGCGACATAGCGCCTGCCATCATGACGGAGCCGATCGCGTGGAGCGGCCTCTTCGTATCCTTGCTTGTGAGAGCAGGCTGCCCTCATCTCCATCTTTGCCGAGTGGTTTCCAAGTCCTACCATGTTGATGCTGAACGAGGGACCTGGCTGGCAACCTTCAGGGTAGATGATTTCTACCATGTTAACGGCGGGGAAGGGTTGGGTGTCGACCTTCATGGCGTACTTGGTTGAAAATTAGTCGCCCCTTCTCTATCGCCGCTTGGATGTGCCGACGCCACACCCGGCGGTCGTTGGTGGCATGGGAAAGCGAGTTGTGGAATTTGCGATACGGCTTTCCGTTTAGCTCCTTCGCCGTGGGGAACTTGAGACCTTCAGGAATCGTCAAGCTGTTTCTCCTTGAGCGAGGAGGTCGAAGATTTGTTCGAGTCTTGGTTACGTCAAAATCAAATCCCCGGGCGGCCCCGGTGGCTTTACCCATTTGCGGGCCACGGGGTTCCCCCGAGTCCACTCAGCCATCGCTATCTCTTGGCCTCCCGCGGGCACTTCATCCTCTTCCGTATCGACCATAACTACTGCACGTTTGAACTTGTCTTGGTATAGGTCGGGGTGGCGCTCGTTCATATGCCGATAGTTTCGAACCATGTGCGCCAGCGAGGGATAATCTGCTTGGGAGGCCATGTCCTTGAGCTGTGTTGCAAGGCCTGCTATTGCCAACTCGACTGCTTCCTTTTCAGTTATACGAACCGAATAACATCGGTTCCTGAGATTCCTGAAGCGCTGGATGTACTCTGTCACCGTTTCCCCGCGCTTCTGACGTAGTTGTGCTAGATCGGCAATGCCAGACTCGGAAGCTTCTGAATGGTATTGCATATGGAACTGTTCTTCCAATTGCTTCCAAGATTGGATGGAGTTTGTCGCGCGAGAGGTGTACCACCCAAAAGCCGATCCCGTGAGGGACTCGTGAAAAGAGCCTCACGCGTAGCTGATCCGACACTCGAAGCCGGTCCTAGTTGAGCCAAATATCGGCCGACGTGCTCGATGGAGCTGGAGCCATCTGATCCACTGAATTTGGAGAAGTCGGGGAGCCGATATTTAGGTGGCAGCGGGATCATCTCGTAATCGTCGTGGTATGGCTTGGAATAGCCGATCGCCCTTCTTTTCGGCATCATGCCGAACTGGTCTCTCGGTATGGTACCGATCTGATCCGCTGTGCTGGCCGTAGGAGTTGTACTCGAAGATTTGCCGGGGTGGCGTACTTGGCCTCGCCATGTTTGCTTTTCCAGCTCCGAGCCGGCCGCAGGAGCCGGGCTCGGGAGTTTCGTCGGTGTGGCGTATTTAGTTAGCCACGCCTCGCTCTGTCGCCGACGTTCCTCCTCGTCTTCGCCGGAGTCCCCGATGTTGTGGCCTGGTTTGTGAGTGCCCGGTCACCACAATCCGGCACATACATGCACGCGTATCCATGAGGGATCTCCTTAGGCGCCTCCATTAAGAACCGGTAGTCACCGGGGTCGCCACCAGTTCCGTAGACGAGGAATGCCGGTGTAGTCGGCACTTCAGCTGGTGCTGCCAACGCAAACGGCAGCGGTGGACGGGACCGGAAAGGCAACTCTCCTTGATGAGTCCCGAGAGCTGGTCCCTGACGGCGAGTGCTCGGTGGCTCATGATCTCCCGGATCACGCGCAGAGCGACACGCTCCAGCACGTTGACCAAGTTCTCGAGTGGCGGTGTAGCGAGTGAGCCACCGGGTAGTTGATCTCCTCGCCGCGGACCCCCGGTGCGTTCCTCCGACGGGGAAGAGAGGTCTATCCCATCGAGTGCACCTTCGGTGAGAACCCCTTCCATCCGATGCCACCGGAACGGGTTCTCGAAAAGAGCCGATGAGGTCGGCTTCGAGGGTAGCCTTGATCTCGTTGTATTGCTTCTTGAGGTCGTCGGGCGGATCCTCGTAGGTGATCGGCGTGCCGTCCGCCATCTCAGATGTAGATGGCGATGTGGTTGATGCAGACGATTGTCCCACCGGGCGTGCCGAATGTGTTGACTGCCAAAACCCACCGGCGGGCAGCGGCCTTGTCAACACTGTAGAGCCGGGGGAGCCTAGAGCTGCGGCTGGCCGAGACCCCTCCGAGCGACGGCCCGCAATGCTCTTCCGGTCACACGCGGCGTTGCGAAGTGCAAGGGCGTGCCACCGACCTATACCCGGTCGGGAAGGTGATGAGGTTGCCTCGCTTAGTTTCTCGCAGGGCATACATGTAAACATTAAATACGAGCCTCGATCGGCTCTCGAGGTTATCTCGTGAATCGGCTCAAAGAGCCGATCCACCCATGATCCGTACGGGGTGCACGAATACTTGGCGGTCCTGCTTGATCAAGATAAAGCTAATGAGATCTACGACGATTTAGGGTTTTCACCGCATAACCGGATCATCCTACTCCAGGTTGGGCCTTGCGGCCACGCACGGTGCTCGTAAGCCGATCCTAAACAAGGCCAGAAAACCAACATGAAGCTGATTCTAGGAACATCCCGTTTAGGACTTGCGAACGCCACCCTACGTGCCACTGGGATCCTCCCCCCATTGTAAGGCCAAACTATTGCAGATA
>NC_061514.1:35639660-35701497 GCF_022539505.1 Lolium rigidum | reverse complement strand
TATCATATATGTGTTTTTTATGTTCTTGCATGCTCTCCGTTGCTAGTAGAGGCTGCTGGCCAAGTTGATACTTGTAACTCCAAGAGGAGTACTTATGCTCGATAGTGGGTTCATGCCTCCATTGAATGCAGGACGGTGACGGAGAAAGTTCTAAGGTTGTGGATGTCTTGTTGCCACTAGGGATAAAACATCAATGCTTTGTCTAAGGATATTTGTGTTGATTACCTTACGCACCATACTTAATGCAATCGTCACATTGTTTGCAACTTAATGTGGAAGGGCTGCGGATGCTAACCTGAAGGTGGAGTTTTTAGGCAAAGATGCATGCTGGATAGCGGTCTATGTACTTTGTCGTAATGCTCTGATTAAATCTCATAGTAGTCATCGTGATATGTATGTGCATTGTTATGCCCTCTCTATTTGTCAATTGTCCAAGTGTAATTCGTTCACCCAACATGCTATTTATCTTATTGGAGAGACACCACTAGTTAACTGTGGACCCCGGTCCATTCTTTTACATCTAAAATACAATCTCTTTGCCAATACTTGTTCTTCTTGTTCTTCGCAAACAAACATCATCTTCCACACTATACATTTAATCCTTTGTTTACTGACAAGCCGGTGAGATTGACAACCTCAACTTTGTTACGTTGGGGCAAAGTACTTTGATTGTGTTGTGCGGGTTCCACATTGGCGCCGGAATCCACTGGTGTTGCGCCGCACTACACTCCGTCACCAGCAACCTTCACGTGTTCCTTGACTCCCCTACTTGGTTCGATAACCTTGGTTGCTTGCAGGGAAACTTCTTCGTTGTGCGCATCACACCTTCCACGCAGAGGTTTCCCAACGGACGTGTGCTTCCACGCGTCCTCGGCACAGCCGCGTTGGGAAACCCCAAGAGAAAGGTGTGACCAAATTTGAGGTGCCAAAAAAAACTCCAAGAAAAGAAAGTTGATTGCACATAGAGGATGACATGCGGGTCCCATTTAGCGACGGCGGTCTCAACGTTTCCAAGGCGGCAAGGGATCAAAGAAAAAGGAAGTAGCCAGAAATCGGGGGTCAAAAAAAATCCAAGAATAGAAAGAATTTTGGTTCATAGAGGATGACATGCGGGACCCATGATCCTCGCATCGTGAACGGCTCGATCGGAGAACGTTGAACGAGATGGCGCGATCGAGAAACAAACAATGCCGTAGAGGCTGCCATCCGGGCCCTACATCCCTCGGCGGTGCGGATTTGCGTTGACTCGGCCGGCGAACCCGAGAATTCGCGATGCACCACGTCCCGGGCCACCATACGCGACGTTTTGGCCGCTTTCGTCGGGCTAGGTGGCCTCAAAAACGAGAAAAAAAAAGTTTTGACATGCACCACGGAGGGACCCAAAATCGTCGGCCATGGTACACCAGCAACCACGGCGCGACTTCAACTTCGTCGGCCATGGCAACTTTTCTTGTAGTGACATAGACCATAATCCAACTGCGTCTATGACTAATAATCCACCTTCCGGTTATCGTCCGAACCCCTTTCAGTATTAAGTTGCAAGCAACAGATTATCGCATTAAGCAATGTGTGTAAAGTAAACAATAGAATTAACCTTGGATAAAACATTTTTGTTTTCTCCCCAGTAGCAATAACACATCTACAATCTAAGAAGTTACTGTCACTCTCCCAAATTACTAGAGGCATGAACCTACTATCGAGCATAAATACCCTTTCTTGGAGTCACAAACATCTACCCAGAGTATCTACTAGCAACGGAGAACATGCAAGATCACAAATAACATATGAAATGAATATATAATCGACCTCAACATAGTATACAATATTCATCGGATCCCAGCAAACACAACATGCAGGATTACATAAGGATGATCTGATCATGTAGGGCAGCTCACAAGATTTATACATGAAGCACAAATTGGAGAAGACACCCATCTAGCTACTGCTATGGACCCATAGTCCAGGGATGAACTACTCACGCATTACTTCGGAGGCGAGCGTGGTGATGTAGAAGTCTCCGGCGAAGATTTCCCCCTCCGGCAGGGTGCCGGGAAGAGCTTTAGAACCCCCGAGATGCGTTCTGCGATGGCGGCCGCGACGGAACTTTTCGTGGATGGAGACTCGCTAGGGTTTTTTGAGAAGATGTATAAATAGGCGGAGGATTTAGGTCGGTGGGGAGTGCCTAGGGTCCCACACCATGCCTTGGCGCGGGCCCAGGCTTTGGCCGCGCCAAGGGCAGGTGTGGCCACCTTGTGGCGCCTCTTCGACCCCCCTCTAGACTTCGTCTTCGTTTCGGTAAAATATTGACTTCGGCACTTGTTTCGTCCAATTCTGAGAATATTTCCTATACAACTTTTATGAAATACAAAAACAGCAGAAAACAAGGAGCTGGCACTATGGCATCTTGTTAATAGGTTAGTGTCGGAAATCATATAAAAGTGCATCGAAGTGTAAGCAAAACATATATGAATTGATGTAAAACAAGCATGAAGCATCAAAAATTATAGATACGTTTGAGACGTATCGGGGATGCGTAGGATGGTGTGACTTGGAGATTCACTCATGAACTTGTCATCTTGATTAAGAATCGCCACATATCCTGCTATAATTCACTATAACAACACAAGGTTACAATGATATGTATTGCTATTTCTTGTGTTCCTGAAGGCGTACGCCAAGCAGATTTATAAAAACGCTAGGACCTATGGTTTGCTAGATGTAAATACCTAACCGACTACAGGGTCCTAGTCTATGTCGGCAAGTATACATGTCTTATCTTGTACTACAAGTCTTCCTTCTTCTTGAACTTTCCTGGATCTGGCCTGGTAATTAGTCGGCTGAGCCTCCATCTTCTAGCAACCAGGCCACCCCGCTATCTTGACAGCTTCACCAACCAAATGGGCCATTCGGGCTTACTAGGTTAAACCCTTGTCATGGTTTACCATTTTGCATACACCTTCGTCAGTAGATCCGGTGACCATGGCTGGCAACACCACTTCCTATCGCTTGTAGCATCGTCGCATGATCCTTGAAGTACCGCCGCTTCTCTTTATAGCACCGCTGCCCGCCAATGGAAGCAACTCAATTATTTACTCTTTGAAGCACCGGCGGCCACCATTGGTAGCACTATTTGCATGCCTTCGTAGCACCGCCTAAAAGCACCGCTGACTTTCCCTCGTAGCATCGACATCTTGGCCTCAAAGCATGGTCGGCTCTCTCTCGTGGTTGCACCCACCACTTGCAGCATCTGCTCCAGTCACCACCAGCGGTAGCACTGCACCGCATAATAGAACTTCTTCCATGGCTTCTTGAAGTTGTCGTTGCCTCGGGACACTACACAATTTTCCCCCGATGCGTCTCCATGCTCGCAGGATCGCCGGAGATAGAGATGGAGGGGAGACCAACGACAAAGAGAGGGAGGGATATGGGGCGGAATTACGTTGCTAGGACTAGGGCAACATGAATGGAGGGGTTGGTTCTTGGATGGTGGCCTAAGCGGAGCTAGTCAATGGTGGATGAAAGCACGAGATTGAATAATAAGAAGGGAAAAGGAAGGGTGGAGAAGAAGGACCAAGTATATAAAGCTCATGGTGGACCCCACTCCCTCGTTGTCTCAGCGGACGAGTGGCGCACACACGAGCAGGATGGCGCAAGCGTCGAATCTCCAGGGGGATTAAAGTGTTTCCCATTTTTATTGCATTGACGAGAGTATAAAAGACATGAATACAAATAAAAATAAAACTGAACAATTCAATTGGATTGAAAAATGTGGGAGGAGGAAGAAAACAAACAATTATTGTTTAGTTTGTTGGGAAGAGGAAGGCGGAATACGGGATAAGGGAGATCGGTGCCAATGGCGACCAGCAACCGGCACCCCTATGACTCTTGATGTCAAAAACGGGTCCTCTAACGTATGATACCCTGATCAAGAATCGAAGGCTCTAGCTAGCTGGCGATGGCCGTAGAAAACCCCATCCGTCAAGATAGACATGTGTGTGATATCCCGTTGCATTATAAGACTCGTGTCTTCAAAGGATCATGCATGCCACTAAGGCTAGAGGGGATGGGGTCAAGTATTTGACAGTTAAAAACTCATGGAGACGGAACTAGGAGGTAGAAAACTTCATCTTTTTATGCAAGAAAGCTAATGGAACAAAAGTGGAATGTGGCCTCATCACGGAAAAGTGACTGCAGTGCTTATGAGGACTATATATGTCCATATTGTGTTTTAATTAAGGTATGAATTATGGGCACAAGGTGATGTGCCCATAAACATGGTACAACTTTGCCAACTATTTTGACAACTCAAATTTTCCAAATAATTACTAAATCAACTCTAATAGTTTCAGTGCAGCTATGTACGTTAGCACTCGTATGTTTTGAAATCAACCTACCATTGTACTCACCATGTGTTGCATTGGCCTATTTTAGACATTGTAGCTTGCTTTTTTCATGTGTTTTAGTTTTTTCTTTTATGCAATGCCCTATGTTGCTTTTTATTAGTGTTGCATCTTACTATCGAGATGAGTGGTGACTTCGGCTACTATTATCTTTGTTTATCAATCTTCAAATTGGTAAATTAGTCAATAGGAAGTGCGCCCCGCTAGCACACTTCATGTTTCTAGTAAGAGTTGTTGTTGCTTGTTTGGTCATTAGATCAATGGTCGTTCATCCGTTGTTCGGTACCTGAAAATGAGATACCATAGACATTTAATATCTGCTCTGTCAAGAAACCTTGGTTCAATACAGGCTTCTTTTCTCCTAAAAAAAGGCTTCTTTTCTCCTAAAAAAGGCTTCTTTTGGTCCTTATCCTGAAAGAGGCCAACAATTCTTTTGTGCAAAAGCTTTTATTCACTGGTCCTTCGCTACAAGCAATTCTATTAGTCCAAGTCCGATGCGGTAATACGAAATAAGCAATTATGGTCGTAGACTCGCTCACCTCTAGTTTTTTTCTTTGTGATGACCCGATGGTTTTTTGAAATTATTCCTCGAGAAATAAATCTATCTTCTCATGTGTATGTAGCTACAATGGCATCTGACCTTTTAAATATCAGGAAATGCAGCTAAGTTTGGCCTCAAAAGAAACATCTTTATAGGCTGAAGTTGGCTTACTTAATTCATTTGAACTCCCCCTTAGATAGTTTTCTAATTTGTTCCTTTTTTGTAGCTTGTTTTCTGATTTGTCGCATTTATTTTTCTGCTGCAACACGATAATTCAAGAACAAAAATATGTGTACTTCCTCGATTTTTTAATTTTTTTGATGGCATTGAAGAGTGGATACATGGATACTTCATGCGGATGGATATCTTCACGGCAGTGCGGGAAAAATTTCACAATTTATGTGACGAAGCTAGAACAGTTAGTAAGGTTCCAAGGAGGCTTCAACTTTATAAGGGAAAAGTCGGGAGGAAAGACGTGACTAAGACCAAGTCAACCGATGTCACCGTCGCCTCTTCCCCTTGATCTTCTTCTCCACCTCCGATGAGTGCTCCTCCTATGCACCTTCTGGCAAGCCGTACCTCCCCTGCAACCACCGCACCATCCCCTCCTCCTCCATCGTGGCTAGCACGTTGTTGTGAATCCTCACTGCCCCGCCCTGCCCCGAGCTCCTCCACTGCCGTTCCACCGCCCCCTGTCAATCCCTCTAAGCCAGATCTTCTTCTTGGAGTCGGCCACCTCAGACCTCACACCGGCTAGAATCCTCCTTCGACGAGCTGGGTTGGCATGTTCTTTCAATATCTCTCTTTTCTATCGTGCCACATGTGAGTGAGTGAGAGGTTGCTATTGAGAAGAAGAGTTGGGGAAGAGATAAGACTAGGTGGAGCCTAGTTATTGGAATAATTGCACAAAATTCTAACGAAAGTTAAATTGGCCGAACATTAATCTAAATCTTAGCTAGCCGAAAATTAGCAAACTGATCTAGTTTTATTATTGAAAATAGCATAAATTTGCTTCAAAAATAGCATAAATCACTTATAGCCAAAACTCATAACTTGACAAGCAGACATAAAACAAAGGTCAATACCATATCCGAGCAACCACCAACATGGGCACCCCCTACAAAGCCCCGACGTCCGGTTCAACGGAACCGCTGGCTCCACCGTTCATGGCCGCCGTCGCTAGCTCCCACGCCTCCAGCTTGGAGACCTTCACGGCACATGTTCCTTTGTTGAACACGTACAGTCGGCTGCTACTCGTTGCCACGTGCTCCGGGTACACGCGGGCCGTCATGCAAGTCCTCCCACCATCGCCGAAGCGCTCCACCACCGTGTGATCGATCTGCAATTGATCGTACATGATGTGTTAATCATCTCAGCTCATTTTGTACCGTGTGAATGTATGAAACATGTTCTATTTGCCTTGGTATTTTTCTACTCCCTCCGTCCCAATAGAGGTGATGCACTTGTTTCGCGTATCTAAACTTTGACCACTAATTTTATAAGTTAAATATTTGTCAGTTGTTACAAAAAATTATGCCATTTGAAATTTCATTCAAATACAAATTCATTGATCTAACATGCATAACATATAATTGATATTTGGTTGACCAAATCAATAGTGTGCGCCGTTTAAATTGGGATAGATGCATGGAGTAGGGGTTCAACTCACCAGTGTTCTGAGCGACAAGAACTTGTCCTTCTCCACGTCCACGTCCACGTCCAGAAATGCTCCGTAGGATGTCTTGTGTACCCCTTGTTTCGTAGATGACCTGTGCATTTTTCAGGTTTGCAAAAAATGTTCAGAGATCGTGACATTTCTTTACCTAGATGTCTGCAAAAACTAGTAGCATCTGTAACTGTAATCTCTTCTTCGAAGAAAAGCTTCAACGATGCTTACTTTGTGAGGTCGGTGCACATGAGGACCTTGTACGTGTCAAGGTGCCTGAACACCCTGAAGAACACAGCCGTGTGCTCCTCCATGTCGCCGGAGGCCATGACGAGCAGCCCAAACGGGCCGACTCCACCGTGCACGGAAGCGTCCTTCTCCGCGCAGAGCCCCCGCGGATCCAGCAGCCATTTCGGGTCCAACGTCTCGGCCTCCTCGAGGTTTGGGATCTGACGCGAATACACGCGTGACGCGTGTGGGGTAGAAGGCGGGCGGAGCTGAGGAATCCAAACCTCGAGGGGACCTGCTCTTCCGCACCGTCGATGTTCGATCCGTCCCCAATCCGTTGCCCCGCGCCTCTCCGCCGTTCCCAACGCCAACGCCACTCTATCATTCCCCTTTTTCCACTCTCCCCTTGTTTATTCCTCCCCCGCATTCCCCCAATCTCTACCCTGCCCGCATGCGGATCCGCCCCCTAGCATCCGCCGCCGTTGCCCGCCTCGCCCGCGCCTGCTGACCCGCGGGGTAGATGGGGGCCGGAGGGGGAGCGGCGCCGGTGGACGAGGAGGCCACGGGGTTCGAGGTCGGCATCGTCGTGCCCAAGCTCCCGCGCGCCGCGGCCGCCGAGGGCGGGGAGCACTGCCTCGCGCTGCTCGTGCGGGAGCTCGAGGACGTCGGCCTGCTCGTCGACCGCGTACGCGGCGTGCCCGCAGAGTTCATCAAGGTCCCGCCGAGTTCCTCTTACTTTTGGTTTTCGAATTCAGTTTGCCATGCTAATTCCAACTCGGCAGGCGGTTCCAAGGGAAAACCCTAGGATTGAGAATACGCTCCTCTAGATAGCCATCGACCCTATCCACTTCCCGATTGCCTCCCAGGATCCCATCGTGGCCCTGCTCCGCCGTCGGCCGGCTCCACGACGCGCAGCGCCCCCTGTGCCGATGGTGCGTTTCGACTACATTGATGGAAAGCAGCGGCACAACCTGGAAATAGCCACCGCGGCGGCATCCATTGACGCGAGTTGGAGGTAGTGGAACAGCTGCTCAGCCACAGTGCGATGGCTTGGAGCAGATGCGTGAGAGAAGTTGATGGTGTTACAACAATTCACACTCTAATCAACGCCGACTCTGATTGAATAAAGTCCTGTGCTCCGCATGCATCAACGAGGCTAGACATATAATTGATTTTCTACCCGCTGTAAATAAAATACAACATGTCAAGAGAGGGTTCAGGGATGTTCACTACAGGAATGGCGCGATACGCCGAGGGCCTTTTATACGCCGACGGCCAAAAGTCGGGGCCCTCGGCGTATGGCCTGGCCTGGCCAGCCTCCTCATCCGATCCTCGACGTAGCGCGGCCGTCGGCGTAGCGAGGTCTACGCCGAGGGCAACCTCGGCATATCTTTGGCCCTAGGCGTAGACAAGGCTACGCCGACGGCCACCCTCGGCGTAGCCATTTTTCAAATTTGTCTAATTTTGTAAAAATCATAACTAATTCATATGATGTCAGAAAAATGCGTATGAGGTATCAAAATGTTCATAAAAACATCATCTATCCATTCATGTCAAAATCATGCATATTTGAATCATGTACAGTACCATGTTAATATAGAAACAATTCAATCACTTTCTTATATGTCCTCAGGTTCCTGTTTTAGCCAGATGGCAATTTAAACGAAGTCAAAAAATCTCGCGGAGCCGCATGACATCATTTTATGTGTCTTAGTAACCACTCCAAAAGATGGAATTGGGATACACCAAATATTTTGGAAAACCGATCACAAACAGGGCTATCACGTCCGGAGTTCTATGGCTTTTAGGGCAAATGAGTAGGAAACGGCCCGTGACACCACATAGTTTGTCGGAACGAGGCCATATTTCGCACGTGCGTGGTCCCTGGGATGGGAAGCAAGGCACGGGAGCGGATTTCCAATCCGACCCATGGGTGATGGTTTTTTCATTTTCGAGGTGCCAAAACGGGTTTTTTGTGAAGCGGACTACATGGGACGCATTTTAGTATTACGCGAGACCTCCGCGTAGTGGTAGAACACCGCCTCCGCACCATATATCACATGGCATATGTACGCGCTAGCTATCTGGGAATTCATGCGGCTTGCTGCGGTGTCCCGCCGAATCCGCTGGAAAGTGACATGATTTGAACTAGGGGTACACTTTCCGTCGCTCAATAAATTCGGGAAAAATGTTTTTAGTTCTAGGACATATCACTTTATGTGTGAATTTTTTTCCGTTTAGCGCGATGGTAAACGGGGGCACCAGCGCGCCCGGTACGGCCATACCGCATCTCCGTGGGGACCCGTTTTGGTCAAATGGCAATTTAAACGAAGTCGAAAATCCCGCGGAGCCGCATGGCGTCATTTTATGTGTCCTAGTAACCACTCCAAAAGTCGGAATTAGGATACGGCAATTATTTTGGAAAACCCTTCACAAATAGGGCTATCACGTCCGGAGTTCTATGGCTTTTAGGGCAAATGAGTAGGAAACCGTGACACCACATAGTTTGTCGGAACGAGGCCATATTTGGCACGTGCGTGGTCCCTGGGATGGGAAGCAAGGTCCCGGGAGCGGATTTCCAATCCGACCCATGGGTGATGGTTTTTTCATTTTCGGGTGCCAAAACGGGTTTTTTTTGTGAAGCGACTACATGGGATGCATTTTAGTATTACGCGAGACCTCCGCGTAGTGGTAGGACTACCGCCTCCGCACCATATATCACATGGCATATGTACGTGCTAGCTATCCGGGAATTCATGCGGCTTCCTGCGGTGTCCCGCCGAATCCAGCTGGAAAGTGACATGATTTGAACTAGGGGTACACTTTCCATCGCTCAATAAATTCGGGAAAAATGTTTTTAGTTCTAGGACATATCACTTTATGTGTGAATTTTTTTCCGTTTAGCGCGATGGTAAACGGGGGCACCAGCGCGCCAGTGCGGCCATACCGCATCTCCGTGGGGGCCCGTTTTGGTCAAATGGCAATTTAAACGAAGTCGGAAAATCCCGCGGAGCCGCATGGCGTCATTTTATGTGTCCTAGTAACCACTCAAAAAGTCGAGAATTAGGATACGGCAATTATTTTGGAAAACCCTTCACAAACGGTGGCTATCACGTCCGGAGTTCTATGGCTTTTAGGGCAAATGAGTAGGAAACGGCCCGTGACACCACATAGTTTGTCGGAACGAGGCCATATTTGGCACGTGCGTGGTCCCCGGGATGGGAAGCAAGGCCCTGTGAGCGGATTTCCAATCCGACCCATGGGTGATGGTTTTTTTCATTTTCGGGGTGCCAAAACGGGTTTTTTTGTGAAGCAGACTACATGAGACGCATTTTAGTATTGAGCGAGACCTCCGCGTAGTGGTAGGACACCGCCTCCGCATCATATATCACATGCCATATGTACTCTCTAGCTATCTGGGAATCCATGCGGATTCCTGCGATGTCCCGCCGAACCCGCTGGAAGCTGACCGAATTTGAACTAGGGGTACACTTTCCATCGCTCAATAAATTCCGCAAAAAATGTTTTTAGGTCTATAACACATCACTTTATGTGCTAATTTTTGTCCATTTAGCGTGTTAGCGAACGGTGCACCAGCCCGCCCGATACGGCCATTTCGCATCTCCCGAGGGGGCAGTTTTGGCCACATGGAAAATTGGGAGTCATATTTGGATTCCTCTAATTTTAAGGTTCAAATGATTATATGGATGTTATATTTAGATTCCTCTCATTTTTCTGATCGATTTAGACATATTATTTGTGGAATTTCGATTTTCCGATTTAAAGATATTAATTATTCCATATTAAATAGAAAAAAGACCAAAAAATAAAATCATTTTATTGTTATTTGAATTTAATATTATTATTACTTATATATTCATTGTTGTCTACTTAAGTAATTGTTTGGGATTTTCCAAAATAAAGAGGTGTGCATCACGGTTCAAGGGTTAATAGGGTTGATATGCTATTATTATCGGCAAGAGTTGTCAATTCTATAACGGAAGCTCATCCGAATGGAACCAAGAAGTTAAGCGTGCTTGAGGCCTGGAGTAGTGTGAGGATGGGTGACCGAGTCGGGAAGTTTAACCATGATTGTAATTTGACCTAAGATTAAGTGTAGTTAGAGTTAAAAGTGTATTGGGTAAAAGAAAAAAAAAGAAAAAAAAGAAAAAAAAAGAAAAAAAATTGTGTAAAAGAAATTAAAATTTCAAAATTTTTAAAAGTCTATGCCTAGGGTTTTACCGTCGGCATATAGAAAAAAATATTTTTTTTTCGAATTTTTTTTTTTTGAATTTTTTTGGAAAATGGAAATTTGAATTTTTTAAAAGTCTATGCGCGAGGGTTTTGCCGTCGGCATAGCATGCTACGCCGAGGGCCGGGCTACGCCGACGGCGATAGTTGCTTTGCCGAGGGAGCTACATGCCGAGGAGCTATGCCGAGGGCGGCCCTCGGCGTAGCCTACGCCGACGGCCAAAGCAGCCTACGCCGAGGGTTCCCGGCCCTCGGCATATAGCTCCATTCCTGTAGTGGTTTCTTCCTTTGCGTGTTGAACATAGTGTGGCATAACTGAAAGTGCTAGCATGTGATCTTTTAAGCTATGTCTAATAGGGGCAGCACTGGCCGTCAGTCGCCGGATCCCGGATCTAATAATCGGTTGTTGTTCCTACCGTTCAATCAAGATGGTACGTTCAGCAATCAGCCCCTCTTCCCTCGCGTGCTCTGATTGCCTTTCTACTGTTGAGTTGTGTCAGGATGTCGCTTTCCAGCTGCATTTAAGGTGTGTCGCTTTCCGCTGCAGCATGCAGGGTGTAGGCACTAGGCAGCGTACAGGATTTTTTCACAACTGTGTATAGCCCATCATGTGATATCGTTAAATGTTTACAACAAAAGCAATAGTACAACAAAACATTGGGTTGGGTGACCGGCACACGTTTGATCTACGGTCACTAGCTAGGAGTGTCGCCGGGAGCAACTTGGCGACGCCCCTTGCGCGTGACCGGCATGTATG
This sequence comes from Lolium rigidum, assembly GCF_022539505.1. NCBI lineage: Eukaryota > Viridiplantae > Streptophyta > Magnoliopsida > Poales > Poaceae > Lolium > Lolium rigidum. Next base: position 35,689,654 of record NC_061514.1, on the reverse strand, counting down.
TCTGGAGCACGCGTCAGCATACCTTAGCTAGGAGTGACCGTAGATGAAACAGCTGACTGTATTCGATCGAGTACCGGGAGGCAGTACACAAGTACAGTAGGAAAATGCTTGAAATCGGACGACGGATTGAAGGCAGGGGATCTGTCGCCTTGTGTTTCCCAAGCGGTCCCTAGACCCCACGCCTGCTACCTTTCTCGTGTTTGTCGTCCTGGTTGTCTTTCTCCCGCATGTCCTCTGATGCCTTTCTCTCGCACGTCGGCATGTTTCCTGCACACCTAACCTAGGCCTAGTCTATCACCTAGAGCCAACATTAGCACTCCCTGGACGCATGCATGCAGCACGCTGAAAGCGACGTGACAACGAGCCTGACACAGCGCTGTAGCTGAAAAGGACGGCAGGATGTTTTATTGCTGCCCAGCTGGACGCACGCAATTAATCCGTCCCTCCCTTGTTCTTTCTTCTCTCCCTCGCGCATGAATAGAAGGGTGCGGGCGAACGTGACGCGTTGCCCCGAGCCCCGAGCAGACTCTACCTGAACATGGGTTTGAGATAGACAGCGTGACGCGTGTGGCGGGCGTTGCAAACTTCCGCACCATCCAATAATTTCAATCCTGCTATGCTTTCTCGCCCGCACTACTACAGCTCTCACGTAGTACAACCCTAGCTGCTCTCAATACCTACAAAAACAAATCATCACCAATCACACATCTAGATTTTTGTGTCTACTACATACATCTAGATTTTCGCAAAGTTAATACATGTTCCGTGACACGGCGGGAGTACATGGCCAATCCCACTCTCTGGGCACACACACACACACACACACACAGAAACTCATCAACAATTTTTCAAAACAAATGCTCACACCACAACCTCTGCAGACATTTAACCATATACACTTCAACTAAAGATTACAAATGAAGCAATTATTACATCACCTCCTACAATCTCTGAATTTCCACTCACCATTACAATACTTGAAACAGTATTTACATCACCAGCAGCAACGCCACCGGCAGCACGTCCACGACGGAACCAAGCCTGCCTGTGCTCGTGGACGACTTTGACGCCAAGCAGCCAAAACCCTCGCCGCGATTACCACAAACCTGCAGTCACAGCCAAAAAACAAAATACAACATACCACGTTGGTTCTATCCTCATACTGTGTGCTAAATAACTACCATATCATCCTTGGCTCAATGGCCCTGGCCACGGAATAACCATACAGATCGAGCCATGGTTTCACATGCATGACACAAATACCTCACAAGGGAAGAAGCACAAGCTCACCTAAACCATGGAAACGAACAAGAGACCACCGCTGCCACTGGCAGAGAATCATAGCCAAGACTATCTAGGCAGTAAAGTCAGACTAAAAGTAGGCGATCAAATGGTAAACCAAACAGAGCAACACCAACGGGTACATACTAAGCATAATCTGGCAAGTTAAAGGACCAAGAGTTTAACCTTGCTCAGGATCAGATCAAGAATACCAGAGGTGGAGTCTGCTCTGTAACAGTGGCAACTAACAAATGGCAATTCAACTCCACTAACTCACGGTGATAAGCAAGCACATGCAGTGTTCACATATAACAATTGGCAATTCACCTCCATCAACAACATGCGAATCAAGCTAAGACTACCAAACTACATAAACGGATGTAACATGATAGAATTAACTTTCTACTACTGCAATTGGTTGCAACAATTTAAAGTCCTACTAGCTCTACTATGTTATGACAGAAAAAAAAAAAAAAAAAAACGCATTCAAACCTTCCAGTGTTAATTTTCTGAACACCAGACTTGTGTCGAGGTGCTAAATACAATCGCTGTTAAGTTCAAAGACAGAGAATGGAGATAGATACAACTCCCTTTCCTGCCGCGCGGACCGGGGGCGCTTCCCAGCTCCAGCCACTACACGCTCCCTCTCCTTGCTCTGAACGGCGGCGCGGACTCGGAACCAAAGCTCGATGAGCACCCTGCACATGGCATCTTGCGTCAACGGAGCAATGGATGTAATTGCTAACTGTTGGTCATGAGCAGCGCACAGATTAGGGTACCTTATGGTCTCGGAGCAGACCTTCCAGGTTGTGTCAGCGTCGGAGACAAGGCCTATCTCTTTCACCGGCGCTGCGTCGTCGCGGCCACTGCCATGTAGACGCGAGCGGCACCCTTGTCAAAGATGAACAACTGCAAGTGAACATAACAAGGCTCAGTAGCAGAAAGATAATTGACAGGAGCAGCAAAGTAATCAAATGACACTGACACCATGAACCATTCAAGATTGAAATCATGGAAAGAAAAAAAAGGGTAATCTGGAGGGCTGGTGGAAACTCCCAGCGCACCAGGAATGACGGCTAGGGTTTCTCTTCGGCATGGTTGAATGGAAACTCCCAGCGCACCAGGCACATAATGGGCCGTCGGGCTCGGGCTGCAAGTTAGCACTGTTTTTTCATGGGTAGAATAGGAACGTGGCTGCGGCCCGTCAAGTCAGCCTATGGTATCTTGGCGGCCACAAAGAACACACCTGAGGACTGGCTGGACGGCCAAGCGGCAACTTCGAGCTCGACCAGTGAAGGCAAGGCATGGAAGAAACTGCGGAAGATACATGTCCCATCGAAGATGCACGTTTTTCTATGGCACCTGACAAAACACTCGCTGCCTAGCTACAGGGGACGTGCGCATCCACATGAACATGCCACTACTCCAGCTTCTTCGATCTACGGGGAGGCGGATTCATGGCGACATTCAATGATCGAATGTAACATGGCGCGTTGTGTTTGGGGTTTGACAGATGAAGACATCAGGCTCTTCTCTATGTTTGAATCGATAAAACAGGAGGATTTGACTAAAATGCTCGTCACCCTATGGGCGATCTGGCATGCGTGGCGAAAATCGATCCATGAAGATGATTTTCAAAGCCCCATAGAGATGGTGCGGTTGTCAATCACTTTTTGCAGGACCTATCGGCCGATGTTGGCGCGGTGTGGTACTGGGGGACAACCGAAACCGTGTCCTCTGGATCCCATCACCCGATGGGTGAATGAAGGTGAATGCGATGCAGCGGTGGCCAAATCCTCCGCGAAAGGTGCAGCGGGGGTTGTGTGTAGATCCCCAGATGGTACTTACCTCGGAGCTTCGGCCATGGTGTTTGAAGGCGTCACCCATCCGGGCTGCTTGGAGGCAATGGCATGCCGAGAGGGTCACGATTTGGCAGCTGACCTCCAATTAGATCGAGTGTACATGGGTATTTTCGGTCTTTCTCTCATGAAGGAAGAGAGTGTAACAAAGAAGCTTATGTGCTGGCAAGGTTTGCATCAACCTTGCTAGCAGGCTGTCATGTTTGGTTCCTTGCCCCTCCAGAGGGTTAAAACTTCCTTGTAAACGTTTGTAGTACTTAAATAAAGGGCAGGAACTAGTATAAAAAAAACCCGTGAAACTATTTGTTCACATCTCCACCGTGTGTCCTAATATTTTCCACTAATGCATATAACATCCACATATATACATATAGTCAATGCACTCATTGCTTTTTTCATCTCTCTTTCCCTTTTTCCATGGTGCTATTATATGAACAAGTACTTTGACTCCACCGTGTGTCCTGATAATTTCCACTAATGCATATAACATATAGTCAATGCGCTTATTGCTTTTTCCTCTCTATTTCCTTTTTTTTCACGGTGCTATTATATGAATAAGTAGTTTGACTTGTTGCAGTATGAAATCAACTAACCGACAGTCAAATGCGAGTAGATATGCTGCGGTGTGACCAACGATGCTCTCTATTGACACACACACACACACAAGCATGCACGCACGTATGTGATATGCCAAGGCCTTCATGGAATACACTAGCTAGCTTTTAGTTTAGCAATCGTTAGTCCGACTAGCCTTGTGGGAACTTTGGTGTGCTCAGTTTCGGCAGGCCCAACAAGATGTTCAAACAGTTCAAGTCATCTCCTTCACTTCCGGAAAACCACAACTCCCACTCCATGATTCGTCTCTGGTGCCTAGTAACCAGTGGTTGAGCCATCTCCCGGCTACCCTGGGTAGCTGCATGTGCTCAACAAACAAATCTACACAGTAGCGAAATGGTGATGGCTTGGAGTTATAAACGAAATTAGTTTGGGCTTAAATCCACTAATGCAGATGTGTTCATGTTGCCTAGACTTCAATGAGTGGCTAGCTCCGCCACTGGCAATAACCACTACCACCCCCACGAACTTGCATCGGATATCCTCCCGTCTCCTCTTTTTTGAGCAAGGAGATTATCATAAACAAGATTTTAGACGAAGCTGATTTTAAAGTGTGTGGTTCACTTTTATATACTCCATCCGATTCATAATAAGTTAGTGGTTTTAGTTCAATTTAGTCTAAATTTGAACTAAAGCCCCAACACTTTATATGAATCGGAGGGAGTACCATTTATTTATTTTAATATGCGGCCTGTTTTGAAAACATCTATACATGTTATGGAAACATCTACAATATTTCTTACTATGGAAAAAATATAGTTAAATGTATGATGATAAATAGCCACGTGCATGAAGCAAAGTAAATGTTGATAGATATTGCATACATGGGTTAGCTAGCTAGTAGCTACACGTGAATTTGAGACGTGCCCACAAAAGCTAATTTCATGGGTCGATATGTTGCTTTGGTTGGACTTGGTCACTTGGACATGAACTAGCTTATCTACGTACGTGTTCTGCTAGATGGACAAGGTACGTAAAAACTAGTTGTACAAGTTAAAGGCCGACGGAAAACAAATATGGAGGCTCGTTGGGATAATCAAAACCATTGAACCGATTCTCTCCACGTGATTGATGACCAACGGTTCATTGACCAAAAATATGACGAAAACCAATACGAAACTAACACCGGCTTAGATTCGCCACCTAGGAAGTTTGGCTGACCGTCTACCAATAAATATGTGTTAGATACATCTATTGTTTATTTTTATTTTATTGGTGTTCTAGGTTAGACTATAATACATATATGTCGTTGTTTTCATATATATGCTTCATCCTATTGGAAATATTAATGAAAATTCACAAACCTCCGTTTCTGGATATAAGGTGTATATATAGTTTTTCGAGAAAAAATCTAAAATATAGGGTATATTGCTTTGCACCACTTGTGTGGACAACTTTGTTAGGATTTGATTATATTTTCTTATCTTATGCAAACTCCTCTATTTTCTCAAATCAATTTTTCAGGGGTAATTTTTCCTTCATATGCGTTTCTTTAATTTTCGTGTCAAAAACTATATGGATCATATCTATAAAATGGAGGGAGTATGTGGGAAAAAGAGACGGATTCAGAGTTTCCTATATGTTACGCTTTCGGTCAAACCCCTTCGAAATTTTGGTCGATACATGTCTAAAACCTTAATGGAGAGTGGATTTGGTGATCAGGGGATACGTGAGCACCCGATTATCACCGTTGGATTCTGCTGCTCACTAACGGCCACTAATGGCCACTCACTAACGGCCACCTCGCCGGCCTCCACCTCCACCTCGCCGGCCTCCACCTCGTGCATCTGAGGTCGCGCCAGTGTCTCCCCGGCCAAGCGCGTCGCCGTGCACCTTCCCCGCGTCTCTCCGCCCTTCGACTCGACGCGCTGGACCGCGTCGATGCGTGTGCGGTGCTAACGTCGTTAGACACGTGTCGAGCAGAGAAGGGGTGATCACGTATCCCCCTAATCACCGAGGCTTCATCCGAACCTTAATGATATATACAAAGGATTTTGTACAACTCGGAGATTCTATCTTAGATGCTCCAGCCACACACCAACCAGAATCCTGCAATATAGCTATTGCATGCTCTCGAAATGCCTTTATGAGTATCACCCGACGAGTCCTAATGAGACTTTGAATTCAAGCATAGTTTAAAATCGTGCGAGGAAGGGCAGAAAACCTCAATATTATGAATTGAGTCATAATATTGGTATATATGTTTGGTCGATCATTTCCCGGTTCAGAGAGATGACAAGGTAAAGCCCCTTTACATCAGATTTGCACTCCTCCTACTGTATCTTGCTCGTATTCTCCCGCTGGAGATATATGCAGGAATCCAAGTTCCTGGGTACCACCGAAGGAAGGAACTATAAAGATAAATGTTGATGCAGCCTTCGTCCAAATTTCGGGGCTTCAGAAATTGGAGTTGTAGCACGGAACAATCAAGGTATCGTCATTGCCGCGATCAGTCCACCCATCGAAACATGCCAGGATGTGGTGGACGCTGAAGCTGCATCCATTCTTGCGGGTCTTAGACTTGGATTAGAGCTGCATGTAGAGAGTCCGGTCCTGGAATCCGATTCTCATGTGGCTGTTGAAGCAGCTAGGAACAAGACTCCAAACAAGTCACGATAGTGGAGCATTTTCAAGGATATTGAGGAAGCCAAGTGTGGTATTCCTATTTGTCTTCTGTCTTTCACTAGGAGGAAGCTCAATGGTCTGGCTCATGGCTTAGCCCAACTAGCTAGTCGGTCTGGTATTGGTATTCCTATTTGTCTTCTGTCTTTCACTAGGAGGAAGCTCAATGGTCTGGCTCATGGATTAGCCCAACTAGCTAGTCGGTCTGGTATTTGTAATCACTGGGTTGGTGTAGTGCCTGATCTTATTGTTGAGCTTGCTATGCAAGATGTTGTAAACACTGTTATTGAGTAATGAGGAGCTTTCCCCCCTCAAAAAAATAAAATAAAAATATTAGTATATATGAGTGGTGTAAAGAGGAAAACCAATACACAACTTTGACCGTGACACTTACTTCACGAGACAAGACTCCCCATGGGAAGATTCTAGACTTATGCTACAAAACATGGCCTCCTTTTAGGTTGGTCATGTCATGATAACATAGTATAACATAAAGAAAGATGAAACTCAAATGGAATCGACAATACCAATGAAAATCTAGGGGACGTTGATGGCGTGTATTTCACACGTTCGTTGGGGAACCCCAAGAGGAAGGTATGATGCGCACAGTGTGACGCCCCGGAACCGGTATCCTGAGGATTCCAGCGATCCCGCCGAAATCCGCACGATATCGATTCTGAGACGCCCTCCGACACGACGTGCGCGACGAATCACACACGTGATGCCAGAGGAATTAACACGAGCGGTAACATTACAACAGGATTACAATAGAGCCCACAAGAAACATATATTACAACAACGACTCCAACGAGTCAAGATACAAATATACAATACCAAGATCCAACTCATACAGAAGATCGAATACGTCCGAGTACGGACAAGATACAAATTGGACTAAGAGTCCTGAAGATAACCAGTGGCGTCCATAACCACCGCCGAGGCCAAGCCGGAAGGGTAACCTTGCTAACGTCGTCATCTCGTACTGTCAAAGTCGGGCCATCGGTTGCCGACAAAAGGGAGGAAGCAAAAGAGAAAGGGGAAAAGGCGAGAGTAAGTACCAAGGAACGAACTCCGGCACGTACTTAGCGAGACCGGAAATGGCTATGCTCGCCGAGCGAGTATAAATATATATCGCACGGGGCTATATGGTAGGTTTAGCGGCAGCAAAACTATAACCAATAGAGACACGCTACAACATCCGTCTAATCAGAGAAGATAAGAGAGCGCATAAGGTAACAGATAAAAACTACACAAACATAACCCAGCCAAATACACATATCCCCTTCAACAATTGCGAAGAGGCAATGTAAAAGGCACTCAACGGTGGACAAGTTTTATTAGGTAGCCATTGTAATAATGCTATATTACTACGCAAGTTATTAGCAAATTATTAGCATCAAGTATAAGGTGTAAGTTGTTCTATGATCAAGCCATACAGCTCCAAGTCGTCCATAACCGCGGACACGGCTTATCGATAAGATGTACACCCTGCAGAGGTTGCCCAAATGTAACCATACGCATGCTCGACCCACTTACGACAGGTGGATGTCTCACAACAAGACCGTTCCCGGTTCAACAAGAAAGTCTAGGGGGGCCACCCGACTAAGCTACCCGTAACGAAGTCCGGCCGTACTCCGAAGCGGACTCAGGGTTTGCGACGGCGGCTAGGCGTGCGAACCACACGCTTTCGCTAAACGTCCCGCGGGGTACGGTCACAGAATATAAACACCCGAAGGCAACAGGAAGTAAACACCCGAAGGCAACGGGAAGTAAACACCCGAAGGCAACGAAGAAGTAAAGCATGGCATACATGGCATAGGCAAATAAAACCAAGGTTGTGGCCCCCTTTTCAACTGACTTGAGAAAAGGTAATGGGTGAGGGGGTCCCAATAATCGTCCCCACGCATGGGTAGAGCGCTCAATCTCGGAACGGATAACAAGAACTCGGGTCCTAGGGGACATTAGCGAGTCAAAGTTCCGATGCTTTCGCAAAGGGGCTCACGGATGCCTCTGCTTACAATTTTAGTTGTTAACAATTAAGTAAAGCATGTGTATCTCCAACAACTGATATAGCATGTGATAACCTCCCAACAACCCAACATATCCCGATAACAGATCGAGATAAACAACAGAGCCTAAACACGCCTACGACTCGCAAGGCTCAAACATCAATCAACGGCTAAGGGTAAGAAATGATACATATAGGATTATTATGGTAACAAGTGGATAGGACACGTGACTCGATAAAGAATCGCAACATAAGGATAGCAATGCGAGGGAGAGAGTAAAATAGGTGAAGAGAGAGGGCTCGCCTGTGAAAAGCTGCAGAAGAACTTGTCGGAGAACTCGTTGTATCTCACATCAACACTTCGCGATCCTATCAGGGAAGAAGCAAATGCTGGAACACACATCGGATGCAAATCTTACTACTACGATAGAAGAATCGGCATGATCATGATATGATATGCATGAGATGGCAGATATGGTGCGATGCAACTTAACCATATTAATCGGAGTCGGAACCCCGGACAAGCAAATTAGGTTGGAGTTGCATTTTCTATCGTCAAAGTTAAGGGTGGATTACCATAGCAAACAGGCAGGGGTGGGCTACATCAAAGTTAAATGGAACCGGGATAACATTTATATAGTATCCCACATATTCCATATGTTACATATTAGGTAGTAATGCAAACAACACGAAGTTGTATGATGCATGATGCAACAGCAAGCATGGATGTCATAATCATGTTCCTTGCATTTTTCTGATCAAAATTGATATATAACACATTTAATTTGGAGTTACCAATTAAAAGTTATTAACAATTTGGTTTTTATTAATTAAAATAGGAATTGCAGATTTATTTTAATTGAAAATGGACCCAGAAATAAAAACAGCACGGGGGAAGGACCCCGGGTTGATTACAAAACATGGCAGGGGGTTATCGTTAAAAAGGAACAGAGGGAGGGCTGCGGGTTGAGGAAATAAAACAGCCAGGGACCTCGGTGCAAGAAGGTAGATCTGATGGGTGGGGAGTTTTCTCACCGGGGGCGGTTTGACCCGCGAGAGGCCGACGAGCGGGCCCGGGGTTGCCGACGTGGAGGACAGGCTGGCGAACCAAGCGAGCACGCGCTCCAAGCGTTCGACGCCGTGCGATGCCGCGCGCGTCGCGGTGTGCCGGCGATCACCGCGCCCCGGCGTCGCGCAGCGCGCGGCGGTGGGGAGGTTTCCAGGAAGCGGGACTTGGGGCTCTCGATGCGTCTCATCATCGCGGGCCCAAAGGTGGTGGTGGCGCGTGGAGGGGATCGCCGGAGTGGCGACGACGGCGGAACCTGCGGCGGAAGCGGCCGGCACACGGTGAAGGAACGAAACCCGGAAGCAAAAAGAGGGGGAAGGAGCTCGAGGAGGTGCGCCACGATACCGTGAAGGCGACGGCGAGGTTGAGGAAGGCGGAGGAGGTCGGACGACGACGGAATTGGAGATTTCTCGCCGGTGACCGTGGCGGGGAACGAGGTCCGTGGCGTTGATTGGAGAAGCCCCGCGCTCGATTGCTTGCACCAGGTTGAAGAGGAGGTCGAGGCGCATCTATGGGTGTCCTCAGCAGGGCGAGGGAAGGTGGGGAGCGGCGGCGCCATGGTGGAGATGCTCACGGTGGCGATGGGGATTTTTCTCCGTGTTGTGGTTTCGTGGAGAAGGGGAAAGAAGTGGAGGGAGGAGGCGTGGGGAGGAAGGGGTCTCAGCGCGAGAGGATAAGGAGGGGCAGGTGAGAGCCAGGCTGGTGGAGGGGGACCTCGGTGGTGGACAGCGACGGGGGAGGAGGGTCACGCTCCTCGCGTGCTCTCTCTGGAAGATGACGACAGAAAAAAAAAGGGCGAGGTGGTGGCCGAAGGGGTACTGGGCCAGGAGGTGGGTTGGGCTGGTTTGGGCCGCCTCGGGCTGAAAGAGGAAGGAGGGAAGAAGGAGGAGAGAGGCCTGCAAAGGGTTAGGGCTTTTGCTGTTTTTATTTTCTTTTTCTGTTTTCCTTTTTTTTCTCTTTTTATTTAAAACTGTTTTGAAATTGAATTTGAATCAAGGTGAGGATGAGATTAAAAGTAGTTTTGCACAAATAGTTATTTACTTGTAATCAAAACAAAACTCATTTTAATCCAAATTACTTGTTGAACAACTTAATTATAAAATAGGAATATGAGAGGGGTTTAGGGTTTAGTTGAAAGAAAAGAAGAGGGGAGATTCTCATTTTATAACCATAAGAGGGAAACACAAGATTAGGGTTTTATGTAAAATAAAAGACAAGGGAGATTTATAAAATAGTTTTATTTTGTTAAAGCATGGATGATGTGATGCAATGCTATGATGATGCACAAAATAAAAAGAGCAAGCAAAATCTAATAGGGGTGCTACCCGGGGCCGTTACAAACGACACCACTAACAAGGGATCACGCCCCGAGATCCCACCTCAAGGTACGGGGGAGAGAGGTGAACTATCGAGTCTTCAGGCGTCGTGTCGATCTCCTCGACACCACTAACAAGAAGTCTTGCTCCAGCTTGATCGGCGACACCACCAACAAGAAGTCGTTGTTCCGATGACGACGATGACTCCGGAGAAACCAAGGAAGGAGTAACAGTCACACGGATCCACCAATTCAGGTAACAAGAGCGAATAATAAGAGTAGTCGGTATGGTAGCTACTCCATCCCGCACTCAAAGTATTACTCTGCACATGAATAGGAGAGTCGCGTAACAGCTTCCAGAATTCTGATTGACGATATCGACAAGCGTTGTCAGCGAAGATTCGACGGAGCCAAAGAACAAAGAATTGTAGAGAGATCAAAGAGGTATGGATGACATCAATGGAGAAGACGAAGGTTAGCCGCCGGTGATGTTCTTCTGTCGGAAGGTCTTCAAAGATCGGTCCTATTAGGTGAAGGCATAGATCGTCCAACCCACGTCGGAACCTAAGACTCAGAGAACTCGGATAAGGGAGAAGACTCAAAACTCGCATAGGTAAGAGGAGAAAGAATATAGATAAGGAGAAAAATCAGAGCTAGTCAGAACTATCCAACGAATTTTAGAAAATAGTTTTGACACTCTACTCAACGTCCGTTGGCAAGGTTATCCTACAGGCTGGACTAGTGGGGTACCGCAACCCGAGGCTACGATACCAACTTGTGACGCCCGGAACCGGTATCCCGAGGATTCCAGCGATCCCGCCGAAATCCGCACGATATCGATTTCGAGACGCCCTCCGACACGACGTGCGCGACGAATCACACACGTGATGCCAGAGGAATTAACACGAGCGGTAACATTACAACAGGATTACAATAGAGCCCACAAGAAACATATATTACAACAACGACTCCAACGAGTCAAGATACAAATATACAATACCAAGATCCAACTCATACAGAAGATCGAATACGTCCGAGTACGGACAAGATACAAATTGGACTAAGAGTTCGAAGATAACCGAGTAGCGTCCATAACCCTGCCCAGTGCCAAGCCGGAAGGGTAACCTTGCTAACGTCGTCATCTCGTACTGTCAAAGTCGGGCCATCGGTTGCCGAGCAAAAGGGAGGAAGCAAAAGAGAAAGGGGAAAAGGCGAGAGTAAGTACCAAGGAACGAACTCCGGCACGTACTTAGCGAGACCGGAAATGGCTATGCTCGCCGAGCGAGTATAAATATATATCGCCCAGGGCTATATGGTAGGTTTAGCGGCAGCAAAACTATAACCAATAGAGACACGCTACAACATCCGTCTAATCGGAGAAGATAAGAGAGCGCATAAGGTAACGAGATAAAAACTACACAAACATAACCCAACCAAATACACATATCCCCTTCAACAATTGCGAAGAGGCAATGTAAAAGGCACTCAACGGTGGACAAGTTTTATTAGGTAGCCATTGTAATAATGCTATATTACTACGCAAGTTATTAGCAAATTATTAGCATCAAGTATAAGGTGTAAGTTGTTCTATTATCAAGTCATACAGCTCCAAGTCGTCCATAACCGCGGACACGGCTTATCGATAAGATGTACACCCTGCAGGGGTTGCCCAAATGTAACCATACGCATGCTCGACCCACTTACGACGAGTGGATGTCTCACAACAAGACCGTTCCCAGTTCAACAAGAAAGTCTAGGGGGGCCACCCGACTAAGCTACCCGTAACGAAGTCCGGCCGTACTCCGAAGCGGACTCAGGATTTGCGACGGTGGCTAGGCGTGCGAACCACACGCTTTCGCTAAACGTCCCGCGGGGTACAGTACAGAATATAAACACCCGAAGGCAACATGAAGTAAACACCCGAAGGCAACAGGAAGTAAACACCCGAAGGCAACAGTAAGTAAAGCATGGCATACATGGCATAGGCAAATAAAACCAAGGTTGTGGCCCCCTTTTCAACTGACTTGAGAAAAGGTAATGGGTGAGGGGGGTCCCAATAATCGTCCCCACGCATGGGTAGAGCGCTCAATCTCGGAACGGATAACAAGAACTCGGGTCCTAGGGGACATTAGCGAGTCAAAGTTCCGATGCTTTCGCAAAGGGGCTCACAGATGCCTCTCGCTTACAATTTTAGTTGTTAACAATTAAGTAAAGCATGTGTATCTCCAACAACTGATATATCATGTGATAACCTCCCAACAACCCAACATATCCCGATAACAGATCGAGATAAACAACAGAGCCTAAACACGCCTACGACTCGCAAGGCTCAAACACCAATCAACGGCTAAGGGTAAGAAATGATACATATAGGATTATTATGGTAACAAGTGGATAGGACACGTGACTCGATAAAGAATCGCAACATAAGGATAGCAATGCGAGGGAGAGAGTAAAATAGGTGAAGAGAGAGGGCTCGCCTGTGAAAAGCTGCAGAAGAACTTGTCGGAGAACTCGTTGTATCTCACATCAACACTTCGCGATCCTATCAGGGAAGAAGCAAATGCTGGAACACACATCGGATGCAAATCTTACTACTACGATAGAAGAATCGGCATGATCATGATATGATATGCATGAGATGGCAGATATGGTGCGATGCAACTTAACCATATTAATCGGAGTCGGAACCCCGGACAAGCAAATTAGGTTGGAGTTGCATTTTCTATCGTCAAAGTTAAGGGTGGATTACCATAGCAAACAGGCAGGGGTGGGCTACATCAAAGTTAAATGGAACCGGGATAACATTTATATAGTATCCCACATATTCCATATGTTACATATTAGGTAGTAATGCAAACAACACGAAGTTGTATGATGCATGATGCAACAGCAAGCATGGATGTCATAATCATGTTCCTTGCATTTTTCTGATCAAAATTGATATATAACACATTTAATTTGGAGTTACCAATTAAAAGTTATTAACAATTTGGTTTTTATTAATTAAAATAGGAATTGCAGATTTATTTTAATTAAAAATGGACCCAGAAATAAAAACAGCACGGGGGAAGGACCCCGGGTTGATTACAAAACATGGCAGGGGGTTATCGTTAAAAAGGAACAGAGGGAGGGCTGCGGGTTGAGGAAATAAAACAGCCAGGGACCTCGGTGCAAGAAGGTAGATCTGATGGGTGGGGGAGTTTTCTCACCGGGGGCGGTTTGACCCGCAGAGGCTGACGAGCGGGCCCAGGGTTGCTGACGTGGAGGACAGGCTGGCGAACCAAGCGAGCACGCGCTCCAAGCGTTCGACGCCGTGCGATGCCGCGCGCGTCGCAGGTGCTGGCGATCACCGCGCCCTGGCGTCGCAGGCGCGGGCGGTGGGGAGGTTTCCAGGAAGCGGGACTTGGGGCTCTCGATGCGTCTCATCATCGCGGGCCCAAAGGTGGTGGTGGCGCGTGGAGGGGATCGCCGGAGTGGCGACGACGGCGGAACCTGCGGCGGAAGCGGCCGGCAGACGGTGAAGGAACGAAACCCGGAAGCAAAAAGAGGGGGAAGGAGCTCGAGGAGGTGCGCCACGATACCGTGAAGGCGACGGCGAGGTCGAGGAAGGCGGAGGAGGTCGGACGACGACGGAATTGGAGATTTCTCGCCGGTGACCGTGGCGTTGATTGGAGAAGCCCCGCGCTCGATTGCTTGCACCAGGTTGAAGAGGAGGTCGAGGCGCATCTATGGGTGTCCTCAGCAGGGCGAGGGAAGGTGGGGAGCGGCGGCGCCATGGTGGAGATGCTCACGGTGGCGATGGGGATTTTTCTCCGTGTTGTGGTTTCGTGGAGAAGGGGAAAGAAGTGGAGGGAGGAGGCGTGGGGAGGAAGGGGTCTCAGCGCGAGAGGATAAGGAGGGGCAGGTGAGAGCCAGGCTGGTGGAGGGGGACCTCGGTGGTGGACAGCGACGGGGGAGGAGGGTCACGCTCCTCGCGTGCTCTCTCTGGAAGATGACGACGAGAAAAAAAGGGCGAGGTGGTGGCCGAAGGGGTACTGGGCCAGGAGGTGGATTGGGCTGGCTTGGGCCGCCTCGGGCTGAAAGAGGAAGGAGGGAAGAAGGAGGAGAGAGGCCTGCAAAGGGTTAGGGCTTTTGCTGTTTTTATTTTCTTTTTCTGTTTTCCTTTTTTTTTCTCTTTTTATTTAAAACTGTTTTGAAATTGAATTTGAATCAAGGTGAGGATGAGATTAAAAGTAGTTTTGCACAAATAGTTATTTACTTGTAATCAAAACAAAACTCATTTTAATCCAAATTACTTGTTGAACAACTTAATTATAAAATAGGAATATGAGAGGGGTTTAGGGTTTAGTTGAAAGAAAAGAAGAGGGGAGATTCTCATTTTATAACCATAAGAGGGAAACACAAGATTAGGGTTTTATGTAAAATAAAAGACAAGGGAGATTTATAAAATAGTTTTATTTTGTTAAAGCATGGATGATGTGATGCAATGCTATGATGATGCACAAAATAAAAAGAGCAAGCAAAATCTAATAGGGGTGCTACCCGGGGCCGTTACACACAGCAGCAAGTTTTGCCTCAGAAAGAAACCAAGGTTTATCGAACCAGGAGGAGCCAAGAAGCACGTTGAAGGTTGATGGCGGCGGGATGTAGTGCGGCGCAACACCAGAGATTCCGGCGCCAACGTGGAACCTCGCACAACACAACCAAAGTACTTTGCCCCAACGAAACGAGTGAGGTTGTCAATCTCACCGAAGCTTGCTGTAACAAAGGATTAACCGTATTGTGTGGAAGATGATTGTTTGCGAGAGAAAACAGTAAAACAAGTATTGCAGCAGATTTGTATTTCGAGTATTAAAGAATGGACCGGGGTCCACGAGTTCACTAGAGGTGTCTCTCCCATAAGATAAAAGCATGTTGGGTGAACAAATTACGGTCGGGCAATTGACAAATAGAGAGGGCATAACAATGCACATACATGTCATGATAAGTATAGTGAGATTTAATTGGGCATTACGACAAAGTACATAGACCGCCATCCAACTGCATCTATGCCTAAAAAGTCCACCTTCGGGTTATCGTCCGAACCCCTCCAGTATTAAGTTGCTAAGCAACGAGACAATTGCATTAAGTATGGTGCGTAATGTAATCAACAACTACATCCTCGGACATAGCGCCAATGTTTTATCCCTAGTGGCAACGAGCACAACACAACCTTAGAACTTTCGTCACCTGTCCCGTGTGTCAATGCGGGCATGAACCCACTATCGAGCATAAATACTCCCTCTTGGAGTTAAGAGCAAAAACTTGGCCGAGCCTCTACTAATAACGGAGAGCATGCAAGATCATAAACAACACATATGCAATAACTTGATAATTAACATAACATGGTATTCTCTATCCATCGGATCTCGACAAACACAACATAGAGTATTACAGATAGATGATCTTGATCATGTTAGGCAGCTCACAAGATCCAACAATGAAGCACAATGAGGAGAAGACAACCATCTAGCTACCGCTATGGACCCATAGTCCAGGGGTGAACTACTCACTCATCACTCCGGAGGCGACCATGGCGGTGTAGAGTCCTCCCGGGAGATGAATCCCCTCTCGGCAGGGTGCCGGAGGAGATCTCCAGAATCCCCCGAGATGGGATTGGCGGCGGCGGCGTCTCTGGAAGGTTTTCCGTATCGTGGTTTTTCGCCTCAGGGGTTTCGCGACGGAGGCTTTAAGTAGGCGGAAGGGCGGAGTCGGAGGGCTGACGAGGTCCCTCAGAGCGACGGCCCGCAAAGCCTTCTGGTCACACGTCCGATGCTGTCGCAAGGGCGTGCCACGTGACCTATACCTGGTCAGGAAGGTGTTGGATGATGCCTCGCTTAGTTTCCTGCATGGCATACACGTAAACGTTAAATACGAGCCTCGATCGGCTCTCGGGTTGTCACCGTGAATCGGCTCAAAGAGCCGATCCACCCATGATTCGTACGAGGTGTACGAATATATGGTGGTCCTGCTTGATCAAGATAAAGCTAAAACGATCTACGACGATTTAGGGTTTTCACCGCATAATCGGATCATCCTACTCACGATTGGGCCTCGTGCTCGCGTACGGTGATCGTAAGCCGATCCTAGACAGGGCCTAAAAACCAACACGAGGTTGATCCCCGGAACATCCTGTCTAGGGCTAGCAAACTACACCCTACACGCCGCTGGATCCTCCAACCCTTTGTAAGGCCTAACTATTGCGGATGTTAAACTAATCCTTGAAGAACAAGGAGCAACCGTAACGGATCGGATCTACTAAACGATGATCAAGCGGGGTGCCGCCCCTACACCTAAGATAGGTGTAAGGGCGGCTAGATGTATAAGGGTTGCACTACGACAGCATATGATACGAAGAACAATGCTAACCCTAACACATCTAAGATAACTATGTTGCTCGCCATCAAAAAGGCTTCAGCACGAGCAACGCATGAACACCGTAATAAGCTTGTGCTGCCTAGATCGCAAGATGCGATCTAGGCAGCATGGTGCTTACCAGGAGAAACCCTCGAGACGAAGGAGTTGGCGATGCGCCGAGATTCATTGTGTTGAACGTTGGTTGTTGTTTATTTCATAAACCCTAGATACATATTTATAGTCCGGGGGGCTTTCTAATTCAGGCGTGCACCTAACCGTGCACGGGTAAAACTCCAACTTCTAAACGACACGTATCCTACTATGATACAGATACACGGGCAAACTAGCCCAAAATTTGCATGCAAGGCCGATTCACGTATTTCTTCTATATATATTCTTCAAGTCCATCTTGATCGCGGCCCACCTCTGACTCGGTCAAATTCTGGTGATAACACATGCCCCCCTGATTTTGGAAATGACATTTCCAAAATCATTACGCTTATCGGGTCATGTCATGGCGTCTTGCCTCCTTGACTTTATCACCAATCTTAAAAAAAATGAAGGAATGTCTTCACTTAACCCTGCCGATAGCCAGAATCAGGCACACCCCGAAAGAGCCGACGGTATCACATCAGCCTCTACGATAAAACGGGAGCAAGGCCAACCTAACTGCCCCTCCAAACGGTAACCTGCGCCCTTCGTCTGAGAAACTCAGATCCCCAAATCGCCGCCCGACAGCTCTACGGATCCCAGATCTCAGCCGCGCCGTCCCGATTCCTTAGCGCATCCAATGGCGGAATCATCCAACGCCAACGCCATGGTCTCCGGTCTGAAGGTAATCCTCAACAGCCCCCTTGCCACGCGCATCAACGTTAGGAGTAAACAGCAAACACCTGAATTAATGTTCTATTCCACTATCAATTTTAGGTCTCAGACATCCTGCTGCCACACCCTTCTCTCGCAAATTCTATGTGCCTTGGTCCTCGTTCTTCCGAGAGTCCCGCCCTCTTAATTTCATGCGAAGCTAACGAATCCCCTTCGTGAATCGGAACTTAGATGCGACCTCCGGGCCGGCCGCTCGCGAGCCCGGCCTAATCCCCCGAGGGTTGGGTGACATGGTACAACGAGTATCCAAAACCCATTATGCCACCCAGGAAGCCATAGGGATAGCCGATGCCCTGTCATTATCATTGTCTCCTCTTGAGAAGAATGAAAATATTCTGAAAACCATCGGCTACTTCCGGTACGACGCCTTGAACCGCTTCATGTTTGGCCATGGCCCTATGACACCAACCTGCTGGATGTGGCCATGATCACGAGGCCTAGACATTGCATCCCCAAGCCCTTCCGCATTCAAACTGCCGAAAGTCCCTTTCACCCTTTCTTCTAAAAAAGAGTGTACCGGTTGGGGTGCCTACCTCAATCGTTATATGAAGACTAAAGGCCACGTGACGGAGAGAGAACACACAGCCTTCCCGAACTTTTGGTTGGAACACTTCATATTCCGTGGCCCATCACTTGCCCCTACCAAGAATTACCTTTCCCTAGCCTATGAAGCGGCCAAAGGCACCCATCTTGGCCTAGGCAAACTGTTTCTTGGAGAGGTCTATCGATCTCTTCAAGCGATGTCCATCAAGCTGTTCTCTCAAAAGACGGTTAAACGCGGCGGTCCTCGGTGGTTTATTCGGTTATGGGCACAACTATACTTTCGAGAACCGGATCCCGGACTTCCCACCTTTGACCTCCTGCACCTTTCCGGATGCTAACGGAAAGGATATCCGATGCACCGGCTATGGCCAAGCCTTGTATGGTCTCCCGGGCAGCGAGGCTGATCCCTAAGGAAGCGACAGGGGTGGTTCAAGATCTTCTTCCAAGGTTTGGACAACCCCTCGTTCTTTCCTTATACTGAACCGGAGAATTTTGAAAATCCAGTCTCCTTTCGATTGGATAACTTTGCCGATGACGATAGCACCCAACATCTGTATTCCATCATGATTCGTCCTTGCTTCCTCCCTGTTGGCATGAGTACCTCGAACCGGATCATCAAGCCTGGTTATGAGTGTTATCAACCGGTAGTGGTAGCCCGACAGCTCGGTCTTGGGCAGGTGCCTCCACACCTCTTCTTACACCACCTGACAGCAAGCAGAGCTGAACTACCTGACATCCTTACTGGCCAAAGGTGTTACACCTTCTTTGATGCTTTGGCCATCCCAATTCCCCACGACCTTCGTTTCTCCTTCACTACCGACGGTTTCGAGACTTGGTGGTCCATGTGGAAGACTCATGTCTTCAGAAGGGCTTTAGGACCGCTGTTGAGACAACTCGATGCCGAGTACGACATCCCCGCAGACCGGGTATCATCACTCAAATATTTCTCGTAACCGCTTATGGTGATTGTCACGTGACCTGACTCCATCTCCTGGCGGCAACAAGATGGCCCAGGCTCCCACGCAAGCCGATGGCTCCCCTTCGTATTCCTTCCTCCGGCCCCGGTGGTTCTCTTCTGCCGAGCTCGCCACCTGCTGAAGAAAGTCATAATGCGAGCCGGCCCGATTTCACCGAAATCGGCTCCCAAGAGTAAAGCAACTTCGGGGCCAGTTGCCCCCCGAGCCTCGACTCAGGCGAGGACGGCAGTGAGGAAGGTGGCTGTTAGGAAGACCCTGAAGCGCAAAGCTCCTGCCCAGGAAAGCTTGCACGTAAGTTGATCCATGTCTTGATCGAACACATTTGCCTTCCCAACCTTTGTAACATGGTTGCACCTCTTCTTTCGAGGCTTCCACCGAAGAGAACTCCGGTGAGGGAGCACGGTCCGGTCCAAGGGACTCCTCCCCGAGCGATACGAAAGATCCACCACACAGAGCCAGACGGACTCGCCAACGTCGGCTTCTAGGAAAAGGTCGACTCCCGAGCCTGCTGTCCTTCAGGCTCCGATCCAAACGAGGTCACGCATGAAGCGTCGATGCGTCAAAAGGGCTCGCATAGGCCCACAAATCTCCTCGCCGAGCCAGGAAGTTTCAAATGTAATTCCCTCAACAGCTCGTGTTCCACATCGTCTTGTCACTAATTGGATTGCCTCACCATTTCTCTTGCAGGCTAATGGGACTTCTAGCGGGGACGTTGAAGAGGTGTTGATGCCATCTGCTGCCCTTGGCCTATCCAACTCGCCGAGTGTGACTGACCAAGTGGCTAACACCGGCCAGACTACCGCAAAGCCGATTGTCACAACATCGGCTTCCCTTCCTTTCTTGGGAGAAGTAAGCTCCACTCTCTCGGGCCTACTCTTTTCCTTTGTCGTATGCTCATGCTGCTTTTGCTCGTCTGTCAGGGGTGTGATCCTTCAAGCTTGCTGACGTTCGACCCCGACTCCATCGAGCCAGCTGTTTCCAAAGCAGGTGAAGAGCTAGACCCTAGTGCGGTCGATGGCCCGCTCCAGCGTCTCAAAGTTTTGCTCTCCTCCTCGGTCGAAACCCTGGTCGAGAACCCCGAGGCAATCAAGGGCATCCTCGAGGACATCCAGCCCCGTCTCCCAGTGACGCTGCAAGTTAAGCTTTGGCCGGCAGTAACTTTGTCAGTTTTCAGGTCAAGGGTGCAGTCGGCTCGTCAAAGGATTACTCTTCGCCGAGCCCAACTCCCGTTGAGAGCCGATATTGCGGACAAATGTCAACGGCTCAACGAGAAGAAAGCCGCTTTAGACGCCAAGACCGCCACTTCTGCTCATAGTGCCAAACTTGAGACCTTGCGCAAGGAGCTGGAGGACCTTGAAAAGAGGGCCGGGGAGACCAAACAACTTATCCAAGATGAGGAATCCCTCATTGCTCGCTCCCAAGAGGAAGCAAAAGGTCTCACGGCTGATGCGAAGACCGACCCGGCTGAAATTCGTGCCACGAGCGGCCGGCTGGTGATGGGGAGAGACGAGGACGACGAGGCCGGGATCGCCGAGGTGGATCGAATCCGTGCCGATGCTCTTCACGCCCTTAATGCTTTTCTTCAGTAGGGCCTCTTTGTGTAAACTGATGCATGTAAACTTGCTTCGATGTACTTGTCAAAGTCGACTGCCGTGCATCGGCTTTCTTAACATTCTGAAGGCAATGTCTGTGCATCGGCTCTGGCTTCTTTCTTTTTTTTTACTGGCCAATTTCCCTATCGACCACCAATATTCCTCCGAACAGGTTCGATGGTGTCGCGCATGCTCATATGATTAGGTGCCCCCCGAGCCGATTCTGCCAGGTAACTGCTGATATCGGCTCTATGGTTAGCCAAGGTACTACGATGTGAACGTCGGCTTTGTTAGGAACAATGTGGATTTCTTCCAGTGCATCATCCGACGCATCCCATTGCCCATTAGATCGACGTTGAGCCCAGACCGAAAGCATGGTGAGGATGATTTTGGCCGATTCCTAGAGTCGGCCTCTATGTTAGTAGGTCCACGAAGGTCTGGCGATGTTTCTTCACAGATCTTTGGGGCCAATCTCACGGATCGGCATTACCGCGTTTGCCCATACATAGTGTCGGAGCCGGTCGCGTGGAGCGGCTTCTTCCTTGTCTTCGCTGTGAGAGCGGCCGCCCTCGTCTCCGTCCTTACCAGGGTGGTGCCCGAGTCCTATCATGTTGATGTCGAGTGAGGATCTTGGCTGGCACCCTCCAAGGTAAGTGCGCTCCACTATGTTAACGGTGGATGCCGGTGAAATCGGCACTCCTGGTGCTGCCAATGCGCATGGCAACGGTGGACGGGACTGGAGCGCACTTTCATGTGAGAACCCCTTCCACCTGATGCCATGGGAGCGGGTTCTGTGGAAAGAGCCGATGAGTTCGGCTTCGAGGACTGCCTTGATCTCGTCATGCTTCTTCTTGAGCTCGTCGGTCGGATCCTCGTACTTGACCGGAGTGCTTTCCGCCATCTCGGATGTAGATGGCGATGCGGTGGATGTCGAAGATTGTCCCACCGGGCGTGCCGAGAATGTGTTGCGGTCGAAAACCCACCGGCGGGCAGCGGCCGGCAACACCGTAGAGCCGGAAACAACTAGGGCTGCGGCTGGCCCCGGTCCCTCGGAGCGACGGCCCGCAAAGCCTTCCGGTCACACGTCCGATCTTGTCGCAAGGGCGTGCCACCTGACCTATACCTGGCCGAGGAAGGTGTTGGATGATGCCTCGCTTAGTTTCTGCATGGCATACACGTAAACGTTAAATACGAGCCTCGATCGGCTCTCGGGTTGTCTGTGAATCGGCTCAAAGAGCCGATCCACCCATGATTCGTACGAGGTGTACGAATATATGGTGGTCCTGCATGATCAAGATAAAGCTAAAACGATCTACGACGATTTAGGGTTTTCACCGCATAATCGGATCATCCTACTCACGATTGGGCCTCGCGCTCGCGTACGGTGATCGTAAGCCGATCCTAGACAGGGCCTAAAAACCAACACGAGGTTGATCCCCGGAACATCCTGTCTAGGGCTAGCAAACTACACCCTACACGCCGCTGGATCCTTCAACCCTTTGTAAGGCCTAACTATTGCGGATGTTAAACTAATCCTTGAAGAACAAGGAGCAACCGTAACGGATCGGATCTACTAAACGATGATCAAGCGGGGTGCCGCCCCTACACCTAAGATAGGTGTAAGGGCGGCTAGATGTATAAGGGTTGCACTACGACAGACATATGATACGAAGAACAATGCTAACCCTAACACATCTAAGATAACTACGTTGCTCGCCATCAAAAAGGCTTCTGCACGAGCAACGCATGAACAACGTAATAAGCTTGTGCTGCCTAGATCGCAAGATGCGATCTAGGCAGCATGGTGCTTACCAGGAGAAACCCTCGAGACGAAGGAGTTGGCGATGCGCCGAGATTCATTGTGTTGAACGTTGGTTGTTGTTTATTTCATAAACCCTAGATACATATTTATAGTCCGGGGGACTTTCTAATTCAGGTGTGCACCTAACCGTTCACGGGTAAAACTCAAACTTCTAAATGACACGTATCCTACTATGATACAGATACACGGGCAAACTAGCCCAAAATTTACATGCAAGGCCGATTCACGTATTTCTTCTATATATATTCTTCAAGTCCATCTTGATCGCGGCCCACCTCTGACTCGGTCAAATTCTGGTGATAACAGTGTCTTGATCTCCCCGGTAACGGCGCCAGAAAATATGCTTGATGGCGTGTATTTCACACGTTCGTTGGGGAACCCCAAGAGGAAGGTATGATGCGCACAGCAGCAAGTTTTCCCTCAGAAAGAAACCAAGGTTTATCGATCCAGGAGGAGCCAAGAAGCACGTTGAAGGTTGATGGCGGCGGGATGTAGTGCGGTGCAACACCAGAGATTCCGGCGCCAACGTGGAACCTGCACAACACAACCAAAGTACTTTGCCCCAACGAAACAGTGAGGTTGTCAATCTCACCGGCTTGCTGTAACAAAGGATTAACCGTATTGTGTGGAAGATGATTGTTTGCAGAGAAAAAAGGTAAAACAAGTATTGCGGCAGATTTGTATTTCAGTATTAAAGAATGGACCGGGGTCCACAGTTCACTAGAGGTGTCTCTCCCATAAGATAAAAGCATGTTGGGTGAACAAATTACAGTCGGGCAATTGACAAATAGAGAGGGCATAACAATGCACATACATGTCATGATAAGTATAGTGAGATTTAATTGGGCATTACGACAAAGTACATAGAGCGCCATCCAAGCTTGCATCTATGCCTAAAAAGTCCACCTTCGGGTTATCGTCCGAACCCCCTCCGGTATTAAGTTGCTAAGCAACGAGACAATTGCATTAAGTATGGTGCGTAATGTAATCAACAACTACATCCTCGGACATAGCGCCAATATTTTATCCCTAGTGGCAACAGCACAACACAACCTTAGAACTTTACGTCAACTGTCCCGGGTGTCAATGCGGGCATGAACCCACTATCGAGCATAAATACTCCCTCTTGGAGTTAAGAGCAAAAACTTGGCCGAGCCTCTACTAATAACGGAGAGCATGCAAGATCATAAACAACACATATGCAATAACTTGATAATTAACATAACATGGTATTCTCTATCCATCGGATCCCGACAAACACAACATAGAGGATTACAGATAGATGATCTTGATCATGTTAGGCAGCTCACAAGATCGAACAATGAAGCACAATGAGGAGAAGACAACCATCTAGCTACGCTATGGACCCATAGTCCGGGGGTGAACTACTCACTCATCACTCCGGAGGCGACCATGGCGGTGTAGAGTCCTCCGGGAGATGAATCCCCTCTCCGGCAGGGTGCCGGAGGAGATCTCCAGAATCCCCCGAGATGGGATTGGCGGCGGCGGCGTCTCTGGAAGGTTTTCCGTATCGTGGTTTTTCGCCTCAGGGGTTTCGCGACGGAGGCTTTAAGTAGGCGGAAGGGCGGAGTCGGAGGGCTGACGAGGGGCCCACACCATAGGGCGGCGCGGGCCCCCTTGGCCGTGCCGCCTTGTGGTGTCGCCACCTCGTGGCCCCACTTCGTATCTTTGTTCGGTCTTCTGGAAGCTCCGTGGAAAAATAGGATCCTGGGTCTTGATTTCGTCCAATTCCGAGAATATTTCGTTACTAGGATTTACGAAACCAAAAACAGCGAGAAAACGAGCAAGCGGCACTTCGGCATCTTGTTAATAGGTTAGTTCCAGAAAATGCACGAATATGACATAAAGTGTGCATAAAACATGTAGGTATCATCAATAATATGGCATAGAACATAAGAAATTATCGATACGTCGGAGACGTATCAGACGTTTGTGATGAAGGGCGAAAAATCCTTCCCCTTTTGCGTCCGGTCCTAAATATGGGTATCTCTGACGATGATGGGAACACCCTGCCATTGTTGGCGCCAAGGAGGTAGTGCATGGTGGGAGTCTCCACCATGAGCAACCACATTGTGATGTCCTCATCAGAGAATTAGACCATGCATGGTGCCACCACATATGCGATCTCAGGATGGAACCACGTGATGATCGTGTCGGCCTACAACTGGCTCTGTCTCGGTTAATCCATCAGTGTTAGATCGTTGATGAGCCACATGGCAACTGGCTGCAGTTGAAGATGAATGGATGACTAAGATTTAATTTGGCTCCTAGCTAGTATGCACCAATTTCTCGCTTGCAAATACTAGTTTGTATGACACCATGATCGGTGGAGGTGCACCAACATTCTGGCAATACTAAAATTTCAAAATATTTGGCTAATGTCAGCAACCCACTCTCGTCGTGTTCTAACAAACAGGGAAACATATATTCCCTTTGTCCAATAAATACAAAGGATATTGTAAGTTTATCTAAATTTAGATGTATCTATTTACATATACATCTAAATTTAGACAAAGTTGAGAAATCATTTGTTGGATGGAGGGAGTACAAAAGATTTTATGTAAAAGAAAAATTATGATACATGGGCACACCCTATAAGAATCTTACTCTCATGGGCGGGGCCCCACGTCGATGCATGCATGCACTCTACGCTCAGATGAGTTAGCTCATCTTGGGGTGAAGTGTATATGACCTGCTCCGGTGCCTACGTACAAATATCGATCGATATTGTGCCGTTTGGCTGTTGCTGGTTTGCCGACGTCGCGTCTCTTTGCAATGGTGCCGACCACCCGATATTAGCGTCATCGTGGGTAGACTCGTCACTCCACCTCCATTAAATACGGTATTACGTCCACGGTTTGTCCTCGATAGCTAGGAGGTCCTACCATAACACATACGCGCATTTTTTAGAGAATATATTAATTCAAAGATACCAATACCCTAATGATAGTATGGATGTACGCAGCCAAAAAAAAGAAAAAAAAACTAAGAAAAAAAAGTCTCGCTGCGGTAATCCAGTCCTAGCAGCAACAATACAACCACCAGCAATGCAAAACCTAAATTTCAGGCTCCCAAAAGCGACAATCTAAGAAGGAAACGGTGCACAAACGCCATCATCGCCCGATATCTTAGGTCACCCTGAAATAGTCTTCTCTCTCAAAACAATGCTTCCAACAAAAGCCATTGCCAGACACAACCAATTAAGATCAGACCTTGGATTTTCACCATGAAAAGTAAGACTCTGAACTTCATCCATGTTGTCGCCTCCACTTGCATACTGTAGCTGTGAAACCCGGAAACATGAAGCAAGCAAGCTCCTCAACAGTGCAGAGGGAATCACCATTGCTAGTCCTCCAATCCAACCATCATGATATTCTCTGCTTCTGACTTCAGCATGGACTAAAATGTCATCTGATTGAAACACATAGCAGAGCTTCGCGCCGCTCCCTCCAAACCCAAACGGTCGGAATAAAATTATGAGTGCGTACGACCGGATACCTCCCAGTCCAGTAAACTCCAGGCATAAGGTGCACTGTTACATTCACCGGCGGAGCCTTCCGAAACTCAACACTCTGGCCAGATCAAGAAGGACATGCCTCATGCAAATCTTCATCTTCGCACAAGAGAAACCCTAGGACAACCACCTTTATTCAAAAGTCACGCCAACAGCTCCCGCGCCATCGGCCGACAACAGAGGAGCAAATGAAGTGTTGCGACCGAGGAATGGGCAACCTGCTCGGCTAAACATGCAGCCAAATCGGCCCCGATCGGCCCAAACGGCCTAGATCGGGCCTAGATCCCACCGTCGCCGCCGTCGGCCACTACCAGCCACCACATCCATCCGCGCCGCCCAACGCATCCCTCCGTTGCAGATCGCCGAAGCCCATCGACACATCTCCCCACCGCCTTGATGCAAAGCCGTGCGCGCCCTCCCCTTCCCTCCACCTTTGGCGAGAATGGTGCCGCCACTGCCGCCGGCGAGGGCAATGATAGCGGCCAGGCTGGGCCGGAGAGGGATTGGGCGGGGCGACCCAAGAGGTTATGTGGAGGTTAGGTTAGGGGAACCACCACGTCATGCATACATGAGGAGGCGAAAATCCAACATGTACGCGCATGCTAGCTTCACGTCGAGAACTAAAACATACTTTTCACCGGAACTGACGTACTAGATAGCTCGGTGGGAGGCACGCCAGCTTCTGCCCAGCCAGATCATATTCAGACTCGTCACACACTAACATAATTGTTTGTGTTTGCTGATGTTTTAGATTACACAAGTAGCCATCATTGTTAAGTTAATTGACTTGTGATTCCATCGTCGTCTTCTGCGGTCTTGTTGAAAAAAAGACAAAGTTAACCAATTTGTCTGTTTTTTTAGAACTAATTATTCTGTATTTCTGATTGGATATGCATAACAATAGTTATATTTTGGACCA
Organism: Lolium rigidum; assembly: GCF_022539505.1. Taxonomy (NCBI): domain Eukaryota; kingdom Viridiplantae; phylum Streptophyta; class Magnoliopsida; order Poales; family Poaceae; genus Lolium; species Lolium rigidum. The sequence continues at coordinate 35,662,216 of NC_061514.1, read as the reverse complement.
TGTAATTAATCAATTGAGTATTTGCCACGTGTGCATTTCATATCGTTAGAGAAAGTTCAATAGTGTAGACAGTTGCTGGCTATAAGCTAAGTGCCATGTTATCTATAGCCAACTTAGAACCATTGTGTACAATAGTGAGCTACAAACATATGCTACTTTATCAACATGTGGCCCACTTTTCACTCTCATAAGGTGCATAGGAGCACGTGCTAGAGCTAGCTCTTGGCCATAGTGGGTAGTATCATATAGTAGTATCATATAGTAGTATCATGTGTATATGATACTTTTCTATGATACTAGATCCATAATGCATACTATCATAGACTAGTATCATAGTTTTGCTATATTAATTGATTTGTAGAATCCTAATACAAATTTGTGTACAAGATATATTTGATACTAACTTTTCTCGTGATGTGCGCTATGATACAGTATCTACCTATGATAATCTAATCTCCTCTCCCATCCATAATTACCTGCCACATCAGCATTTTTGGTGGGGCTATGATGCATGATACTAGCACTATGGCTAGCCTAAGAGCCCACTCTTCTTCTCTCTCCTACTCTCTCTCTTTCAACTAGACAAGAAAATATTAGTTTCACCTTTATAGTAGCTATTGTAGAACTTATTGTACTTGTTCTTAGGGTCGCTATCAATCAGTCGTTGTGCTTGCGCCTATTCATAGTAAACTAGGAGGGTAACAAACTTATCCAAATATTTGTATACAAAAAGGATATAAATACAAAATACCAGATCAATATTAGCCGTAATGTTCACGGTTTCGCCTCCGAACGAGGCGCCGAGTATCTGCCATCGAACCAAGTAGGGCCCTCCATTTCAATCAGTAGGGCTTGGCTGTGGCCCACGAGACACTAGCTGGACAAACCGCAACACTACTTCACCACCGGCATGCTAGCTAGGACGCACACATGCTGGACACTCGGGTCATATCATCAAATATTCGCAAAACATGCAAGCACGGAATGTTCACAAAATAAACTATGGTATGCTTATAAACTTATGATAGGAGTATAACTCATGTGTTGCAAATCGCCGGATCCATTTGAAGACGTAGAGACATTGTTTGGGCTTAGTTTTCCGACCAAAACCCCACGCTCGTGCAAACCACCTCCCTCTCCTGATCCCCTTTGCACCGCCTTCATCGCCGTCTGGCTCTAGTGACTCCTTTGCATCGCATACCACCACTTCGACCCGACCTTGGCTCAGTTTGAAACTTCTTTGCTTTAGCTGGACGCAACCGGTGAGATTCAGTGTTACCAATACGTTTCATTGGCCATGCGTTCTCTAGTCCACGCCAACCACCATCACGACATGGCCATGCCTTGGCCGTTTGGTATATAGCCATACCCCGATCACCAATCAAATTGATCGACCCCGCCTTCTCTAATTTGTAGTTCGGCCATTGTTCACGACGTCCAAACCCGATGATGCCCTCGACCATGCTCGAATCCTTGACTATCTGAAGGTGTTTTTCGAAAAATAAAATTCACGGACATATATTGTATATCCTACAAGAGAGAAAGAGAAACAAGAGAGGGTTATATACTATGTGGTTTGCTTTTACCATGTAAACAGTAAAAAATCAGAGCATCTCTAGCATATATTGCCCGACCCGCAAATTATTTGCGGGTTTGGGCAAAAAAATGACTTGAACATATGCGCCATACCAGCCCACATCGAAAAACTTTATGCGGTTACCCTAAATCCACCCCGCGAAACGCTATATATGTCGTGTTGGATGGTGTGAATATTGTATTCCACATCGCTTTCTCTACCGCCACCGACGCTTGATTGTTCGATTCTGGTCGATTTTGGCCGCCATTCTTAAATCACCGCCACCACTCTCTCCTCTCCGCATGATCTACCCTCCCACCATGGCGCCACCAAGTTAGTTGCGTGGATCACATATTTTGTTGCCGCGCGGCTCGGTGTTGGCGAGGCGCGCACTGGAGACCTCGCCCGAGCGGCAGATGCGCATCTACGACCAAGCGCGCCGCCGTGGAGCTTTGTCACCTAGAACGACATCCTCCCGCGCCAACATGATGGCGAGGCGGGGCCGTCACGGGTGCTTGTCCCGGTGGCGCACAAGTCTCCTTCGCTTCCACCCATCGAGCTCGACAACAACACTGAGTAGGACGAGGACGACACTGCGCGGGAGCAGCGGACCTCCCCATAACCCGGCGCAACACCCTCATGATGGTTGTCACCGGCGTTTGGGAGAAGGCTAAGCGCCTCCGCGAAGCGGCGGAAGAGGAGCGGCAGTGTGCGAGCCCCCGGAGGCGTCCATTTGATTAGAGATGGTGAGGCACGGCTAGATCATCGTCAACGACTCCGTGTGAAGCTCTACCGCCATCACCGCTGCCCCAAGTCTCAATGAAGTTAGTTAGTACCCGGGCTAGCTTAATCTAGTGTGTAGGAACTAGTTTATAGTTAGTTCCTATTTTGGATCTTTTGAGATAGTTTGTAAATTAAAGTGAAATGGAAGAACAAGCTTGTATATATGACGTGAACTACTTCCAGCTCGAATTTGTAATTCATGTTTGACGTATCTGTTCGCAACCATTTTGGAGATATAAAGGTATGATACCGGGTACTGGTTCGCTCGAGTTTGCGGTATGTGCTAGAGATGCTCTAAGCATGCATGTGTATAGTATATGTCAATACGTGTCTAAAGACATGTCAATAGTAGTAGTACGTATATATGCATGGCCGTATAGAAAAAAAAAACCGCAATGAGACTGTTGGTTCTACATTCCGCTATTAAACGAGTTGGTTTCGGAACATATATAGCGCGGGAAAACGAAATCTTGGAACATAGCACGTCACGATTTGATTTTGGATTTTGGCCGAATCTACAATTTAGGCCCAAAACCGCGAGCGAAATATTTTAGCCAGTCCTAGCTCCTCCCTATTTTTCCATATAGCCCAAGCGGGAATTTTGCGTTAATTCGGTTTTTGCAACCCTAGTCCCAGCGCCGCCTAGCTACATCTCCTGATCTCCTTTGCTGCCGCCTCGGTCGTGGGACGATTCCGGCCACCACTCACCACCACCCCGGCTCCCCCTCCTCCCACTCTCTCGATTCCACTGCGTGGAACCACCGAATCGCCATCCCAACACAAACCCTAGCCATAAGATCCCTGCTATACGGAGGAACATGAGGATAAAGCTCCGATCTTGGCGTCCGCGGCGGCGCGGCGGCGGGTGGTAGTGATGTGACACGGCGATTCAGGCGACCGGCTGTTCGCCCCGGCGACTAAGGTATTGATTATACTAACCCAAACCCAAAATTACCTATACCCATGCATCTGGTTTCGTATTTACCCATACCTAGAATAATTGTGTATGGTCCAATGGATATGGGCAAATCCTTGGATAAGATCGAGGAAGCGGCGGAGGTTGAAGAAGTACGCAAAAGGAAAAAAAGGGATTGATTTGGTGGCTGTCGCAGGCTCTCAGCTGCTGGTGCGATGCTGCCCGCTGCTGGATCTCTGGCCGGCGGTCGGTACGCCCTGCGTCCACCCGGCTGCGGGTGGCGGCTTCCTTTGGCGCCCCTATTCCCTTGCCGAGCGGCGCTCGTGGCTGGTGTCTGGTTGGGACGAGCGAGTCCTACTTTAGATAAGAGAGAGAGGATTTTAGGGAGTTGTTTTTCTTCCCTTCTGTTTCCTAACGGGTGAGAGATTGAATGAAGTGGACAACTTGGGTATTACCCTTTCCATACCCAACTAGAAATGAGTAATTATATTGTCACCCGCACCCTACCCAAACCATCTGTGTATGGATTTGTATATGCGCATTGGGTAAACAACGCGTTACCTCACAGCGGCCAGATGGCTGTCCTCTTCCTCTGCGGTACTTGACCAGATTTGGCGTGGATACATAGCTGGACTGATTTTTTTTCATTGGTAATGTACCTGAGGCTTGTTGTCTCTAAAATAAATAAAAACATTTTCTCCTTGATGCGAATTTGTTGGGTGTCTAGTAGCAATTGGCCGGTTTCTATAAAGTATTTATAACTACTTGGGTTTTGAGGATTCAAGAACTGCAGAAATAATAATGCTGAATTGATGATGTTGACTAACATATTAGCTAATATGCTTTCTCTGAATCAGCTAATTAGTACTTGTTATGGCTAATATGGTGTCAACCTTCAGTGGAGATTCTTGCCAACTGATCAAATTTAATTTCCTTATGGAATGTTTTCATAAAAATACAAGTTGATGAAAGTAATACACACCCTGATGTACTCTATGCACATGGGGTTGTTAGTGGCTCTTTGTTTCATGAAAGTACTCTATGCGCAATAGTCTCTATGAAAGTGACGTTGTACTTGCGGTAGACCAGGCTTTCTTAGAAAATTCTATATTATGATTAATTTCATTAGACTTTTACCCTTTTGTTTCTCTTTTCTTATGTGCAATAAAAAATATGGGTTTGGTATCCAGGAAGTGATGCTACGCCCATGATTGAGTAATGGCTTTAGACCCTGCAAGAATAAGAACGGTTTAAGAAAGTGCAGGTAATTAATCAATTGACTATAGTCCCATTACAAGAAGTTCACAGCTATGAGTGAATACATGATGACCACATATGAGGCCATTGTAGTGGAGAGTGAAGATCAGTTATTGGGAGTCCCATGCCTCTATGTATGGTTGTACCTCAACTTTTATTTGTTCAGTGTTGTACGTGATCACTTCTTTCCTTCAGCTACCGTCCAAATTATTTCCCTTTTATCTAAATGTGTGTCCGGTTTTCTTTAGTGTTTAGTAGCGCACATTGTTTTGTTTAGAAAAATGATACTAATAAAGGTTCTTGTTTACTAGTGTGTTTTGTTTTTTTCTAATTTAAATTCAGTTAAATTTTGTATGCAAGCAGTATCTGTTCGGCTCATAAAGATCTTCTCTATTTGCAGGATCCCACCAAGTCAAGGATCAATAGTCACGACCAGGATATAGAGCAAGCATACATTGATATTCTGGATTTGACGAACCAAACTCTTTGGTTCATGTTAGAGATGCAGTAGGTTCTGTTGATTGCTCTCCATTTTTGCGGAAATGCTACAATGTAGCAGTCAATAATGTATGTTCCAAGTTTTCTTACTTTATGCAGAACTTCCTGTAGGCGTTACTGGAGCGAAATCAAATCAGGCTGCAATGGACGCAAATGGTACTACTACTGTCCAGTCTTTCTCACTCAAATGGAGAGATTGATAAGTGGCTGGTAATCGAGAAAGTGCAGACAAGTAGCCATTTGCAATGACAGAAACGGTGATGAAGTACCTAGGATATATGCATGTTATAGTGTCTAGCATAGCAGCAGATCTCTGCATTATTCTCTCATGCACTTGTAAGCGTATCATATCATGGAAGTTCGATTTGTTGTGCTTTTGTTCGATCACTGTAGTATACTAGTTTCTTAAATGTCCTTGAGCTATTGAATTATTTGTTCACTTCATTAATATTTTTTATTGGGTTTCATCTTCACAAGACCACTGTTTTTTCCTTTCCTGATTTTCTACTTACTCCTGATTTTTGGTGTGTATGAAACACGTACTCCATATCATATTCTGATGTTGATATACAATCTATTTTTATATTGAATTGTTTGGTTACAGACTTGGTGTGTATGAAACACATACTCCATATCATATTCTGATATGTTTCTTTTTATTTTTTCACACTTGGTTAGTAGAACACCGTGAAGCTACTGAAACTTAAATTTTAGACTAGCAAGTAGTAGGCACTTGGCAATGTTGTTTTGTTTGATTGAGTTAGGATTTTAGCTATCATTAGCAAACTATTTTTAATTCCTTTGTTTTTTTATTAAATCATAGGCGTTTAAGGCCTCCTGCTGAAAAATAATAAAAGTAGTAGTATGCAATGCATCTTGTTATGTAGCTCGATGTTTGATTAGCCTTGGTAATTTGCACTTAGTTCATTCAAGAGGTTGTTTTTACATTGTTTCACATGTCCTACATCATATACATCTCCCCATATAGATTATTAAGGATTGTGATCCTTATCTTATTTCACTTCCAGTTATCACATATTTTTATATGAAGACTCAAATTATTGTTTGCTTAATAACATGCTCTGTGCCCGTGTTACGCCTAGCGTAGCTTGTATGTGTGTTTCCTGTGTTGAGCAATAGTTCTTGTGCCATGGAGGTTTATCTTTCTTGGCTTATTTCTGTGCAGGTCATGGACGAGGCGAGCTTGTTCAAACAGTGGGCGTTGATTCTGTAGCAGCAGGGCTCTGGCCCTGATTATAGAGACCGTGTGAGCCGCTGGCAGGCTGGACGGCGGGTACATGATGATTGTGGTAGGGAAGAATACGTAGGTCATACCGTTGCGCCTGAAAAAAAGGTACCTTTTTTAACATTCCAATAAAATGAGTGGATGTTTATAACATGAAGATTATGAGGAATGATACGTCTCCGACGTATCGATAATTTCTTATGTTCTATGCCATATTATTGATGATACCTACATGTTTTATGCACACTTTATGTCATATTCGTGCATTTTCTGGAACTAACCTATTAACAAGATGCCGAAGTGCCGATTCTTGTTTTACTGCTGTTTTTGGTTTCAGAAATCCTAGTAACGAAATATTCTCGGAATTGGACGAAATCAAAGCCCGGGGGCCTATTTTTCCACGAAGCTTCCGGAAGTCCGAAGGCGAGGCGAAGAGGGGCCACGGGGTGGCCAAACCCTAGGGCGGCGCGGCCCCGCCCCTGGCCGCGCCGGCCTGTGGTGTGGGCCCCCGTGCCGCCTCTTGACTTGCCCTTCCGCCTACTTCAAGCCTCCGTGACGAAACCCCGGTGCCGAGAGCCACGATACGGAAAACCTTGCGAGACGCCGTCGCCGCCGATCCCATCTCGGGGGATCCGAGGAGATCGCCTCCGGCACCACTGCCGGAGAGGGGATTCATCTCCCGGAGGACTCTACACCGCCATGGTCGCCTCGGAGTGATGAGTGAGTAGTCTGCCACTTTGGACTATGGGTCCATAGGCATATCGATAATTTCTTATGTTCTATGCCATATTATTGATGATACCTACATGTTTTATGCACACTTTATGTCATATTCGTGCATTTTCCGGAACTAACCTATTAACAAGATGCCGAAGTGCCGATTGCTGTTTTCTCGCTGTTTTGGTTTCAGAAATCCTAGTAACGAAATATTCTCGGAATTGGACGAAATCAAAGCCCGGGGGCCTATTTTTCCACGAAGCTTCCGGAAGTCCGAAGACGAGACGAAGAGGGGCCACGGGGTGGCCAAACCCTAGGGCGGCGCGGCCCCACCCCCGGCCGCGCCGGCCTATGGTGTGGGCCCCCCGTGCCGCCTCTTGACTTGCCCTTCCGCCTACTTAAAGCCTCCGTGACGAAACCCCCGTACCGAGAGCCACGATACGGAAAACCTTGCCGAGACGCCGTCGCCGCCGATCCCATCTCGGGGGATCCGAGAGATCGCTCTCCGGCACCACTGCCGGAGAGGGGATTCATCTCCCGGAGGACTCTACACCGCCATGGTCGCCTCCGGAGTGATGAGTGAGTAGTCTACCCCTGGACTATGGGTCCATAGCTGTAGCTAGATGGTTGTCTTCTCCTCATTGTGCTTCATTGTTAGATCTTGTGAGCTGCCTAACATGATCAAGATCATCTATCTGTAATATTCTATATGTTGTGTTTGTCGGGATCCGATGGATAGAGAATACTATGTCATGTTAATTATCAAGTTATTATACATGTGTTGTTTATGATCTTGCATGCTCTCCGTTTCTAGTAGAGGCTCGGCCAAGTTTTTACTTTTAACTCCAAGAGGGAGTACTTATGCTCGATAGTGGGTTCATGCCTGCATTGACACACGGGACGAGTGACGAAAGTTCTAAGGTTGTGTTGTCTTGTTGCCACTAGGGATAAAACATTGGCGCTATGTCCGAGGATGTAGTTGTTGATTACATTACGCACCATACTTAATGCAATTGTCCGTTGTTTAGCAACTTAATGCGGAGGGGTTCGGACGATAACCTCGAAGGTGGACTTTTTAGGCATAGATGCGGTTGGATGGCGGTCTATGTACTTTGTCGTAATGCCCAATTAAATCTCACTATACTTATCATGTCATGTATGTGCATTGTTATGCTCTCTCTATTTGTCAATTGCCCGACTGTAATTTGTTCACCCAACATGCTTTTATCTTATGGGAGAGACACCTCTAGTGAGCTGTGGACCCCGGTCCATTCTTTAATACTTGAAATACAAATCTGCTGCAATACTTGTTTTACTATTTTCTCTGCAAACAATCATCTTCCACACAATACGGTTAATCCTTTGTTACAGCAAGCCGGTGAGATTGACAACCTCAACTGTTTCGTTGGGGCAAAGTACTTTGGTTGTGTTGTGCGAGGTTCCACGTTGGCGCCGGAATCTCCGGTGTTGCGCCGCACTACATCCCGCCGCCATCAACCTTCAACGTGCTTCTTGGCTCCTCCTGGTTCGATAAACCTTGGTTTCTTTCCGAGGGAAAACTTGCTGCTGTGCGCATCATACCTTCCTCTTGGGGTTGCCCAACGAACGTGTGAAATACACGCCATCAAGCATATTTTACGGCGCCGTTGCCGGGGAGATCAAGACACGCTGCAAGGGGAGTCTCCACTTCTCAATCTCTTTACTTTGTTTTTGTCTTGCTTTATTTTATTTACTACTTTGTTTGCTGCATTATATCAAAACACAAAAAAATTAGTTGCTAGCTTTACTTTATTTACTTGTCTTGTTTGCTATATCAAAAACACAAAAAAATTAGTTTACTTGCATTTACTTTATCTAGTTTGCTTTATTTACTATTGCTAAAATGGCCAACCCTGAAAATACTAAGTTGTGTGACTTCACTAGCACAAATAATAATGATTTCTTATGCACACCTATTGCTCCACCTGCTACTACAGCAGAATTCTTTGAAATTAAACCTGCTTTACTTAATCTTGTTATGCGAGAGCAATTTTCACAGTATTAGTTACGATGATGCTTGCTGCCCATCTCAATAATTTTGTTGAACTATGTGAAATGCAAAAATATAAAGATGTAGATGGTGACATTATAAAATTAAAATTGTTTCCTTTCTCATTAAGAGGAAGAGCTAAAGATTGGTTGCTATCTCTGCCTAAGAATAGTATTGATTAATGGACTAAATGCAAGGATGCTTTTATTGGTAGATATTATCCCCCTGCTAAAATTATATCTTTGAGGAGTAGCATAATGAATTTTAAACAATTGGATAATGAACATGTTGCTCAAGCTTGGGAAAGAATGAAATCTCTGGTTAAAAATTTCCCAACCCATGGATCGACTACTTGGATGATCATCCAAACCTTCTATGCCGGACTAAATTTTTCTTCGCGGAATTTATTGGATTCAGCTGCTGGAGGTACCTTTATGTCCATCACTCTTGGTGAAGCAACAAAGCTCCTTGATAATATGATGGTTCATTACTCTGAATGGCACACGGAAAGAGCTCCACAAGGTAAGAAGGTAAATTCTGTTGAAGAATCCTCTTCCTTGAATGATAAGGTTGATGCTATTATGTCTATGCTTGCGAATGATAGGACTAATGTTGATCCTAATAATGTTCCATTAGCTTCATTGGTTGCCCAAGAAGAACATGTTGATGTAAACTTCGTTAAAAATAATAATTTCAACAACAATGCTTATCGGAACAATTCTAGTAATAACTATAGGCCATATCCTTATAATAATGGTAACGGTTATGCTAATTCTTATGGGAATTCTTACAACAATAATAGGAATACACCCCCTGGACTTGAGGCCATGCTTAAAGAATTTATTAGTACACAAACTGCCTTTAACAAATCTGTTGAGGAAAAGCTCAATAAAATTGATATTCTTATTTCTAGAGTTGATAGTCTTGCCTCCGATGTTGATCTTTTGAAATCGAAAGTTATGCCTAATAGGGATATTGAAAATAAAATTGTTACTACAGCAAATGCCATCCAAGTTAGAATTAATGAGAATATAAGATTAATGGCTGAACTGTGTGCTAGGTGGGATAGAGAAGAAAATGAAAAACTAGCTAAAGAGAAGAATGTAGCTAAAGTTTGGACTATTAGCACCACTAGCAATGATAAAGATTCATATGTTGCTGCACCTCCTACTATCCATGATAAAATAATTGGTGTTAGCAAAGCTTCTACTCCTAGTGCAAAGCGCGCAAAATTACCTGAAAGCTGCTAAAACTGCTGAAACTGCTTGTGATAAAACTGCTGAAATTTTTTCCAACCTTAGGGATGATAATCCCATTGCTTTAGATTGTAATGATTTAGATTTTGATGATTGCCACATCTCTGAAGTTATAAAGTTCTTGCAAAAACTTGCTAAGAGTCCCAATGCTAGCGCTATAAATTTGGCTTTCACAAAACATATTACAAATGCTCTCATAAAAGCTAGAGAAGAGAAACTAAAACTTGAAACTTCTATTCCTAGAAAGCAAGAGGATGGTTGGGAGCCCATCGTTAAAATGAGAATCAAAGATTTTGATTGTAATGCTTTATGTGATCTTGGTGCAAGTATTTCTGTTATGCCTAAAAAAGTCTATGATATGCTTGACTTGCCACCATTGAAGAATTGTTATTTGGATGTTAATCTTGCTGATAATGCTAAAAAGAAACCTTTGGGGAAAGTTGATAATGTTCATATTATGGTTAACAATAACCTTGTCCCCGTTGATTTTGTTGTCTTGGATATTGAATGCAATGCATCTTGCCCCATTATATTGGGAAGACCTTTTCTCCGAACCGTTGGTGCTACTATTGATATGAAGGAAGGTAATATTAAATATCAATTTCCTCTCAAGAAAGGTATGGAACACTTCCCTAGAAAGAGAATGAAGGTACCTTATGATTCTATTATTAGAACAAATTATGATGTTGATGCTTCATCTCTTGATGTTACTTGATACACACTTTACGCGCCTAGCTGAAAGGCGTTAAAGAAAAGCGCTTATGGGAGACAACCCATGTTTTTACTCCAGTATTTTTGTTTTATATTTGTGTCTTGGAAGTTGTTTACTACTGTAGCAACCTCTCCTTATCTTAGTTTTATGTTTTGTTGTGCCAAGTAAAGTCTTTGATAGAAAAGTAAGTACTAGATTTGGATTACTGCGCAGAAACAGATTTCTTTGCTGTCACGAATCTGGGTCTAATTCTCTGTAGCTAACTCAGAAAATTATGCCAATTTACGTGAGTGATCCTCAGATATGTACGCAACTTTCATTCAATTTGAGCATTTTCGTTTGAGCAAGTCTGGTGGCCTAATAAAATCCATCTTTACGGACTGTTCTGTTTTGACAGATTCTGTCTTTTATTTCGCATTGCCTCTTTTGCTATGTTGGATGAATTTCTTTGATCCACTAATGTCCAGTAGCTTTATGCAATGTCCAGAAGTGTTAAGAATGATTGTGTCACCTCTGAACATGTGAATTTTTATTATGCACTAACCCTCTAATGAGTTGTTTCGAGTTTGGTGTGGAGGAAGTTTTCAAGGATCAAGAGAGGAGTATGATGCAATACGATCAAGGAGAGTGAAAGCTCTAAGCTTGGGATGCCCCGGTGGTTCACCCCTGCATATATTAAGAAGACTCAAGCGTCTAAGCTTGGGGATGCCCAAGGCATCCCCTTCTTCATCGACAACATTATCAGGTTCCTCCCCTGAAACTATATTTTTATTCGGCCACATCTTATGTACTTTTGCTTGGAGCGTCGGTTTGTTTTTGTTTTTGTTTTTGTTTTGTTTGAATAAAATGGATCCTAGCATTCACTTTATGGGAGAGAGACACGCTCCGCTGTTGCATATGGACAAATATGTCCTTAGGTTCTACTCATAGTATTCATGGCGAAGTTTCTCCTTCGTTAAATTGTTATATGGTTGGAATTGGAAAATGCTACATGTAGTAACTCTAAAATGTCTTGGATAATTTGATGCTTGGCAATTGTTGTGCTCATGTTTAAGCTCTTGCATCATATACTTTGCACCCATTAATGAAGAAATACTTAGAGCTTGCTAATTTGGTTTGCATATTTGGTTTCTCTAGAGTCTGGATAACATCTAGTATTGAGTTTTGAACAACAAGGAAGACGGTATGGAGTCTTATAATGTTTACCATATGTCTTTTATGTGAGTTTTGCTGTACCGTTCATCCTTGTGTTTGTTTCAAATAACCTTGCTAGCCTAAACCTTGTATCGAGAGGGAATACTTCTCATGCATCCAAAATACTTGAGCCAACCACTATGCCATTTGTGTCCACCATACCTACCTACTACATGGTATTTACCCGCCATTCCAAAGTAAATTTCTTGAGTGCTACCTTTAAAATTCCATCATTCACCTTTGCAATATATAGCTCATGGGAACAAATAGCTTAAAACTATTGTAGTATTGAATATGTACTTATGCACTTTATCTCTTATTAAGTTGCTTGTTGAGCGGTAACCATGTTTACGGGGACGCCATCAACTATTCCTTGTTGGATATCATGTGAGTTGCTATGCATGTCCGTCTTGTACGAAGCAAGAGAGATCTACCACCTTCATGGTTGGAGCATGCATATTGTTAGAGAAGAACTTTGGGCCGCTAACTAAAGCCATGATTCATGGTGGAAGTTTCAGTTTGGACACATATCCTCAATCTCATATGAGAATAATAATTGTTGCCACATGCTTATGCATAAAAGAGGAGTCCATTATCCGTTGTCCATGTTGTCCCGGTATGGATGTCTAAGTTGAGAATAATCAAAAGCGAGAAATCCAAAATGCGAGCTTTCTCCTTAGACCTTTGTACGGGCGGCATGGAGGTACCCCATTGTGACACTTGGTCAAAACATGTGCATTGCAAAGATCCGGTAGTCCAAGTTAATTAGGACAAGGTGCTGGCACTATTAGCATACTATGCATGAGACTTGCAACTTGTAAGATATAACTTTCATAACTCATATGCTTTATTACTACCGTTGACAAAATTGTTTCATGTTTTCAAAATAAAAGCTCTAGCACAAATATAGCAATCGATGCTTTCCTCTTTGAAGGACCATTCTCTTTACTTTTATGTTGAGTCAGTTCACCTATCTCTCTCCACCTCAAGAAGCAAACACTTGTGTGAGCTGTGCATTGATTCCTACATACTTGCATATTGTACTTGTTATATTACTCTATGTTGACTATTATCCATGAGATAAACATGTTACAAGTTGAAAGCAACCGCTGAAACTTAATCTTCCTTTGTGTTGCTTCAATACCTTTACTTTGATTTATTGCTTTATGAGTTAACTCTTATGCAAGACTTATTGATGCTTGTCTTGAAGTACTATTCATGAAAAGTCTTTGCTTTATGATTCACCTGTTTACTCATGTCATCACCATTGTTATGATCGCTGCATCCACTACATATGTTTACAAATAGTATGATCAAGGTTATGATGGCATATAACTTCAGAAATTATCTTTGTTATCGTTTTACCTTGCTCGGGACGAGCGAGAACTAAGCTTAGGGATGCTTGATACGTCTCCGACGTATCGATAATTTCTTATGTTCTATGCCATATTATTGATGATACCTACATGTTTTATGCACACTTTATGTCATATTCGTGCATTTTACGGAACTAACCTATTAACAAGATGCCGAAGTGCCGATTCTTTGTTTTCTGCTGTTTTTGGTTTCAAAAATCCTAGTAACGAAATATTCTCGGAATTGGACGAAATCAAAGCCCGGGGCCTATTTTTCCACGAAGCTTCCGGAAGTCCGAAGACGAGACGAAGAGGGGCCACGGGGTGGCCAAACCCTAGGGCGGCGCGGCCCCACCCCGGCCGCGCCGGCCTATGGTGTGGCCCCCCGTGCCGCCTCTTGACTTGCCCTTCCGCCTACTTAAAGCCTCCGTGATGAAACCCCCGGTGCCGAGAGCCACGATACGGAAAACCTTGCGAGACGCCGTCGCCGCCGATCCCATCTCGGGGGATCCGAGGAGATCGCCTCCGGCACCCCTGCCGGAAAGGGGATTCATCTCCCGGAGGACTCTACACCGCCATGGTCGCCTCCGGAGTGATGAGTGAGTAGTCTACCCCTGGACTATGGGTCCATAGCAGTAGCTAGATGGTTGTCTTCTCCTCATTGTGCTTCATTGTTAGATCTTGTGAGCTGCCTAACATGATCAAGATCATCTATCTGTAATATTCTATATGTTGTGTTTGTCGGGATCCGATGGATAGAGAATACTATGTCATGTTAATTATAAAGTTATTATACATGTGTTGTTTATGATCTTGCATGCTCTCCGTTTCTAGTAGAGGCTCTGGCCAAGTTTTTACTTTTAACTCCAAGAGGGAGTACTTATGCTCGATAGTGGGTTCATGCCTGCATTGACACTGGGACAGATGACAGAAAGTTCTAAGGTTGTGTTGTGCTTGTTGCCACTAGGGATAAAACATTGGCGCTATGTCCGAGGATGTAGTTGTTGATTACATTACGCACCATACTTAATGCAATTGTCTCGTTGTTTAGCAACTTAATACTGGAGGGGTTCGGACGATAACCTGAAGGTGGACTTTTTAGGCATAGATGCAGTTGGATGGCGGTCTATGTACTTTGTCGTAATGCCCAATTAAATCTCACTATACTTATCATGTCATGTATGTGCATTGTTATGCTCTCTCTATTTGTCAATTGCCCGACTGTAATTTGTTCACCCAACATGCTTTTATCTTATGGGAGAGACACCTCTAGTGAACTGTGGACCCCGGTCCATTCTTTAATACTGAAATACAAATCTGCTGCAATACTTGTTTTACTATTTTCTCTGCAAACAATCATCTTCCACACAATACGGTTAATCCTTTGTTACAGACAAGCCGGTGAGATTGACAACCTCACTGTTTCGTTGGGGCAAAATACTTTGGTTGTGTTGTGCGGGTTCCACGTTGGCGCCGGAATCTCCGGTGTTGCGCCGCACTACATCCCGCCGCTATCAACCTTCAACGTGCTTCTTGGCTCCTCCTGGTTCGATAAACCTTGGTTTCTTTCTGAGGGAAAACTTGCTGCTGTGCGCATCATACCTTCCTCTTGGGGTTGCCCAACGAACGTGTGAAATACACGCCATCAAGGAATCAAAAAATTAACATAAATGTTTGTTCTTTTCTATTTTTGTTTCTACTGTGATGACTTTGTAAGATGCTACAATAATTTTCTTGTAGGAGATACTCTTGTTGCAGTAGGCAAGAAAATAAGTAATACCGAAGTACAACATAATATTTTTTGTTGCTTGTTTTTCGGCTGATTTCGAGCCAATGATCGACTTATTTTGGCTTAGGATAAGTTGATTAGATGGTATGCCTAGGCTTCCTGGCTGGCTCACTGGTATTCTAACTCCAGATTAATTGTTGTGGTCATTTGCACTATATTTAGTGCTTATTAGGTAAGCTACAAGCTTTAGCGGTTGTGGATATTCTGCCTAGGTTGTGTTACCTTATTGACCTTCTCTAGTTGAGTCTATGTGCTAGGTTTCATGATATGTGCTTACTTGGTATTGGTTGGAACACTCTTGAACCAAACTAACATGCCATGACTTCATCCATTCAAGTACTTCCTAGTGTGCAATTACAAGTACTTTGGTTTTGTCGCTAGATACCCAGGTTCAAATTTGGTGGTGTTGATCAGCAGGAAAGTGTAGTCAGTTGTGCATATATGTTAGTGTCTTGGTTGGGCTTTCGGCTGGATGGTGGTTTGAGGTTTTTTGGGTTGTATGTTGAGAAAGATGTGTGTTTATAGTAAACCTGATCTTTTATTTAATGTAGGCTTAAGAGAGGGGCTTTTGTTCTTATTCGAAGATGGGTTTTGGCATATTGTTGTTTTGTGATTGATTGAGCACATAGAAAGCAGCTTCCTACGTAATATGAATTCTGTTTGCCTTATTGATGCTTGTGATCCTGCTTTTCTATATTGAAAAGACAGATTTAAACTGTCGTTGAATTGGTGCCCGCCATGGATATAGTTTGTAGCTACTTTGAATATGAATTGTGGAACCATACCAGTTCCTTCAACTTAAGTTCTAAATAAATGAATTTGCACCGCCTACGCTATTAGGTGATGCAAACATTCTGAGCACCTTTTCATTATTTTGTAATTCAGGTAAAGAAAAAAAGAAACCCAAGAAGAACCTCGAAGAATAAGGTAGATTCTTATTTTGTTTGGTATGTTTGGTCTGATGGAGAGGGGAGTGCGACGCATGTGGCTTCATGTACTACAATTTTGGTTACTTGTAATACTATTCGATAGTCGATGACATTATTGTTGGGATACTCCAAAGAGGCTAGCGGACCGTAAGAGTGTTGTAATTGTTTGCTTTGCATTTCTGATCTGATCGAGTTGCATAGTTGAATATCCCATGAGTTTATTTCATATTATTGTTCATTATTTTCTATTGTGATCTTAATGTCCAATTAAGCAGCCTCGTCATGCCGAATTTTTCCTGATAAATAGCTATTAATTGATTAATTAAGCAGCTTTGCTAGTACACCAATGTAAGTTATCCTCAATTGTTAAACATTTTCGTAATCAATTCATTTTGTATTTAACTATCTGTTGTGGTATAACTATGTAAGTTGAATATATGTCATTTTTTAGAAGCATGTTTTTTGTACTTTATCTCTGTCGTATTGTCTCTTATAAGTTAAATCGACAATTTCCTTATGTATTTGTGTGTAGATCAATGGCTATGGGCCATTCGGTCTGGTGTGACCTGGTCTGGCTCTCGTCGTGAGAAGGAAGATGATATGGACATCATGGGTCCCGACCACCACGACACCCCGCAAAAGGTACCTCACTTGCTTCCAACCACCACTCCAAGATGGTGTTTTTCATATTCTGGTGTGCTCTAGTCCAGCTTCTCATGATAGTCTAGTCATAAATTAGCTTGCCTCTGTCTAGTCCGAAATTGTTCTTTGACCTACCCCTTATGTTCTTCAGATCCAAGTGAAACTAAATTGGTCAAAAAAGTGGTGGTTTTCTTTGGCAGATGGGATATCCTTGGGTCAAGTACTTGATAGAGGAGAGCCGCGACACATCCTAGGAAATAAGGGCCTTGCCATGGAAGCCATGTCTCTCAAGGTAATCTTTGTTCCCCTCTGCACTATCTAACTAGTTCGGACCAGATCCATTTTGTTTTCTAATCTTCCGGTGTTGCTTGGCAGGGATGGCCAAGGCGGACATGATGAACCTCAACAACCATGTACGGTACTAGAGGTACGATACGTAGGCGGCTCGCACAACAAATGCGTTCCTTATTCTGCTATACAAAGAGAGCACAACCGTGTGTACCCCCACAACAACTAACTCAGCTGATATTAACATTCTTGTTTTTTATATGAGCAACTGTGTTGGTTAAAATGAAGAAACATGTTGCTGCCATTCTTAATGATTGCAATGCTGATCTTGAGGTGATGCCTTTGGTTCCCTATTACCTCCTGCTTTTCTCTCTAGCTCAAGTTCATGCACGGCACATGCATGATCTAGAGGCAGAGATTTTGAAGTAGAATTGGTCAGTTTGATCATTTCTCTCTAGCTATGGCAGCTTTTTATCCTTGTTCAGTGCAACATTAGTATTTTAGTAAGGTCATACCTGACATATATCCCTTTTAATTCTAGGTGTATTCACATCATCCGGTTCAATACCTGCTATATGGATCAATTTTGCACGTAGACTTCTTTTTTCTGCGACGACCAAACTGAGTTGTCTAAGGTTGTTTCATGTTCTTCTGCGGCCTTCTTCCAGGGATCATGAATGGTGAGAAGAACGCAACACCTTCTATATTGGTTCATTTTGCTTCTATGCTTCCCGTTGTTGTCCTAGGACGGAGTATGGATTGGAATTGCATTGACGGAAGATTGTTCCCATGGTAGCATAGGAAATATATGATTTTAAACATGCAGTGTCTTATTGTCTATGGTTAATGCATTTATCATTTCTTTTTATGCATTATGGTAAATTAAAGAAATACTAGTCTTTCATTTTGTTAGAAAAATTACGTGTGCCAATTTTCTCCATAATGGTCATCATATTATGTAGAATTGTTATTTTGTATATATGTTTCCTATTTTTGTTGATTCTTTTAAATTGATATGTTAGGTATTACTTCTATCACTGTAACCGGATCCATTTAGTTTTCCATGTTCTATTCATGTCTTATTTAACTCAGATATATTAAATACTTAAAATTGACTTTTCTTTTGTCAAGTGTTTCAAAATTTCATGATTTGTGTGTTCTTACTGGTAGACATGATGCTATCTTTTGTCTATAATACATAACCACGCGTCTAAATGCGTATTTGAGAAAAACTTGAAGATACCGACCCTACAAGATTTTGTTGCTCTTAAATCTGGATCTCGTGAGTTATTTTGCTAGAAGATCAACATGTCTATAATTGTTCCAATCCTCTATTTCATATATACTGTCTTAGTTGTTTATATACTGGTTATGTCAATGTTTAAGATGCATTACATGATTAGGTTCGGATCGATTGATATTGTTCGCAATATTATTCAGCTGTTTTGTGGAACAAAGGGAGTATGACTTGTTTTGTTCATTAGTCGTATGGCAATAGGAAAAATGCTCGAGCTTCCTGGGGAAAAAAGCTGGTAATTCATTTGGTGAACCAAGTGGTAATTCTGATAAAGTTAAAGACATGAGGTAAAAGCATTTTTTCAGGAATACTTCTTCTTGACAAGTTCATGATCATTCCTTAACATTGTTTTGTTTTCATACTAGCTCTAGTCTTATCAAGCACGGCCTTAGCTATCATGGAAACGATTTACTCTACTCAGGTGTGTTTCTTATATCAAGTCACTATATCCGATGAACTCTATATTTGCATGGGAAACACCCGTCTAGCCCTTTCAGTTTCTTGTGAGCTTATTGTTACCCCTCTATTCTCTAGATTCATACCCCCTTTGTTCCAAATTACTATGCACACTACCTTTTACCGATTTTTTATATTACTCTATGCGATGGTGTCCTGGAGCCACAGTTTCTGAAATTACCCCTCTAGAGTCAGCAACCTTAAGGGGAAGGGGAGCGGAACGAGGACAGAGTGGAGTGCGTGGTCAGACAAGGCGATGAGGAGCACACGGATGGCTGTGTGATGGATTGGTGCGCGGCCAACCATGGTGAGGAGGAGCGTGATGGTTTGCACCATGGACCATTGTGCAGGGGATGGATATGAGTCCGGCCAGAGACTGGGAGGAGGTGCTTGTGTTCTACGCCATGTATCAGTCTATGTCAAGCCTTGCCAACGAGGAGTGTGACGGTTGTGCCAGGAATAAATACGCGGCCAGCCAAAGTGACGAGTAGTGTGCATGATCTTGCTGCCATGGGGCAGCGTGCAGCGGAACTGACGAAAGGTGCATGGCGTGACAATGAACTGGTTCTGGGCATCGGAAAGCAACTCGACCACCATGGAAAGATGGTCATGAGCGTCGGCAAGTAGCTGGGCCAATACAACAAGCCAGGCATGGCCAACCATAGTGTCAGCAGGAAGGAGTACTAGTTGTGCACGCAGGAGTACTAGTTGTGCAGGCAAATTATTCAATGCAACAACTTTTAGCTTAGGGGTAAACTCGTCCACCAACTGCGTGAACGTGCTCTTTGGTTGCTCTCCTTGGTACTCCCACTTTGGCTTAGACGCAGACTAAACTGGAATAAAGGCCGGGAGTATATCTTCATGGGGCCAAGCTAGTACGTAAAACTGAAGCACATGATAGACATAGTTTGTTTGTTTTGTTCCTTTTCTGCTTGCAGATATTATGTTTTCTACTCGCTCCGTTCCTAAAAGAACTTCTCAACTTTGTCTAGATACGGATGTATCTATAGGACAGAGGGAGTACTAACTATTAATTGTTTAGGTGAGTTATTGTATTTAATCGACGATAATAAAAATATAGTTTGCATTAGTTAGATGAGACGTTCTAGTTTACAGAAGGTAGAGATCCTGAACTTTTACTATTGGAATAGGTTTTAATAATATCTTGATAAATACGTTAAAACATATTTTACTAAAATATCAATGTGATAACATGAGGTAATTAGCAGTTAAATCGTTCGATTAATTAGATGTAGCAAGGTCTGTATCATTTGATATTATTGTTTTTATTGGTCGATAACTTGACCCGTGATGCATCCCTCCTGTGGATCTAACTATCTCACGCATGGTCTTCTGAAATATCATGTTAGGATTGTCATGTTGTTACAACTATATATGTTACAAAATATGCATATCAAGTACTCCCTCTGGTCCAAATATGTTGATGTAAATTTGTCTAGATACGCATGTATCTAGACTGTTAGTGTGTAGATATATGTGAATCTAGAAAAATCTATGGCATCTAATTTAGAATGGAGGGAGTACGTAGTATGAAAGTTGTGTTTGTAACAAAGTATGATGCAATAACAAGAAATAGTGTACATTAGAATAGTCCCGCTGACTAGTAGTAACTGTTCATAAATAATCACATTTTAACTTTGATGTACCCGCAAAAAAAAACTTTGATATAGTGCGACATATATAGAACTTTTAAATTTTGTGTGCTAAATTTCTCTCCTTTTGGTGAGCTGGCATGTATTTGGAGTTGTGCAATGGCATTTTTTCCCATTGTCTTCACACATCATCTTGATTTTGTGCTCTATGGTGCAGCCTGTCTTTATAGCGACGCTCTAGTGCAACTTGGTGAGAACACAACACTACATTGGCATAGTAAATACTTTGTAGGTTTTTAGCTAGCGTGAGCTAAGCTTGTTCAAATTTTAGACTATACAGAAATCTTTAGCAATTTCTCGTGCCTTTGTCTCTGCGTTTATTCAAGATAATATGCTACATTAATGTCATCTGAGGTTGCTTGGGAGATTTTATTCGTATTCTTTCTTATATAGCTCTGCAAGTAGATGCATATAAATGAATTCTCCAGGTATTTCACAATATGCATGCGCAAGCTAGTGGACGGCGAGTTTCATTGACCAGGCAACCTACTGCAGGGCGAAGCAATAGTGCCACAGTCAAATGACTATAAAGCTTTGTACTTTGTCATGTTGAAAATCTTGTTTCTCGTCATAAATGATGGTTTTTCCATGGACCAGAGTGTTGGTGAGATGGAGCGTGATTGTTTAGATGCGTATGGCGCTAGCATGCTAATTTTTGAAGTGACCCTTTGAATACAGGTAATCTATAAAGTAGATTTTAATTACTTCAGAAGTCATGTTGCTGTTACATTAAAAGCAAAAAAAAGTTGTATCTGTCAACTATGAAAGATTGTTGAATGTATACAAAACATGCTGAAACTTTTGTTATATGTGTTTTGAAGTTCGTTCTTCTGCACATCACATTTTATTTGGTCTCTAGTGCCCATGTGGTTGGGCAATGCAGATGAGCTCATCGAAAATTGTTTCTGTCATGCTATCTTCTAGTAGCCAATATTTTATGTTGCTATTCTGGAATCGTAATATTGTCCATCTCAATCTGTTGTTTCTGTTATATAATTTAATACATAATAATGGATATCTTGTTAAATAATATGCACATTAGCTTGATTCGATGATATATGTCTCAAATATGTTTAGTACTGCCATATCAACTTGTTCAGCCATATTGTCCAGTGCTTGCACTCTTGTGCTCATTACATGCCTTTGCGATCTTGCTATCATGGGTGCCACCAATACAATTTAGAAATTAGCAATCAAATTAAGTTTCAATAATATTGATATTGTACATACACATTCTGTTGACTGCCAAAACCCACCGGCGGGCAGCGGCCTTGTCAACACTGTAGAGCCGGGGGGAGCCTAGAGCTGCGGCTGGCTGAGACCCCTCCGAGCGACGGCCCGCAATGCTCCTCTGGTCACACGCGGCGTTGCGAAGTGCAAGGGCGTGCCACCTGACCTATACCTGGTCAGGAAGGTGATGAGGTTGCCTCGCTTAGTTTCTGCAGGGCATACATGTAAACATTAAATACGAGCCTCGATCGGCTCTCGTGTTATCTGTGAGTCGGCTCAAAGAGCCGATCCACCCATGATCCGTACGGGGTTTCCGGTCACACGCGGCGATGCTAAGTGCAGTGATGCGCCACTCCGACCTATACCGGCCGTAGCTAGTGATGGGGATGCCTCGCTTGAAGCCTTCGCAGGGCATACATAACTGTGTTAGAATACTGAGCCATCGCTCATGTTATCTCAGACTGCTCAAAGAGCCATTCACTTTTCCATGATTCGTACGTAAGGCACGAATACTGGTATCCGCTGACTGATAGCTAATTAGATCTACGACATTTAGGGTTTTCACTTATTAACCGGATCGATCCATCGTGCCATTCCTCGCGCCACGCACGGCTCGTAGTTTCCACATCCTGGCAATATAGCTCACAAAACTAACATGAAGTTTGATCCTCTAAACAACATCCCTGTTTGTGACTCTGCGAACGCCACCCCAC